>NC_086449.1:838180214-838287714 GCF_028390025.1 Pseudophryne corroboree | reverse complement strand
ATGTCTCTATCTATCTATGGGGTATATTTACTAAGGTCCCGATTTTGACCGAGATGCCGTTTTTTCTTCAAAGTGTCATTTCGGTTATTTACAAAGCAAAAATCTCGGCAGTGATGAGGGCATTCGTAATATTTTGGAAGTCCTAGGAAAAAAATCACGAATCAATACACCATCGGTCAAATACGCCTGCAATTTGGTAGAAATCGGGAATTTACTAAAAAGTGCAAATCACAAACACTGCCGACAATAGCCAAACACTGCCGTGCAGAAATACAATTCGTAAAAAAGTGCTAAAAAAAAACAGACCTGCTTTTTTATCCCGTGTTTGGAAACGCATGCAGGGATCCATGAGATCCGTGCATGTTTATCAGTGGGAAGGGGATGGGAAAGTGTTCATTTTTTGAAAAAAAATTGCGTGGGGTCACCCCTTCTAAGCAAAACCAGCCTCGGGCTCTTTGAGCCGGTCCTGGTTGCAAAAATATGGGGGGGGGAAATGATAGAGGTTCCCCCATATTTAAACAACCAGTACCGGGCTCCGTGCCAAAAATACGGGGGACAAAAAGCGTAGGGGTCCCCCGTATTTCTGAAACCAGCACCGGGCTCCACTAGCCAGATACATAATGCCACAGCCGGGGGACACTTTTATATAGCTCCCGGCGGCCCTGGCATTACATAACCAACTAGTCACCCCTGGCCGGGGTACCCTGGAGGAGTGGGGACCCCTTCAATCAAGGGGTCCCCCCCCTCCAGCCACCCAAGGACCTGGGGTGAAGCCCGAGGCTGTCCCCCCCATCCAAGGGCTGCGGATGGGAGGCTGATAGCCATTGTGTAAAAAAATGAATATTGTTTTTAGTAGCAGTACTACAAGTCCCAGCAAGCCTCCCCCGCAAGCTGGTACTTGGAGAACCACAAGTACCAGCATGCGGAGGAAAACCGGGCCCGCTGGTACCTGTAGTACTACTAGAGATGAGCGGGTTCGGTTCCTCGGAATCCGAACCCGCCCGAACTTCAGCTTTTTTTACACGGATCCGAGCGACTCGGATCTTCCCGCCTTGCTCGGTTAACCCGAGCGCGCCCGAACGTCATCATGACGCTGTCGGATTCTCGCGAGGCTCGGATTCTATCGCGAGACTCGGATTCTATATAAGGAGCCGCGCGTCGCCGCCATTTTCACACGTGCATTGAGATTGATAGGGAGAGGACGTGGCTGGCGTCCTCTCCATTTAGATTATAAGAGAGAGAGATTTACTGGAGCTTAGGACTAGGAGGAGTACTGTAGAAGTGTAGAGAGTGCAGAGAGTTTACTAGTGAGTGACCACCAGACAGTGCAGTTTATTTAATATATCCGTTCTCTGCCTGAAAAAAGCGATACACACAGTGACTCAGTCACATACCATATCTGTGTGCACTGCTCAGGCTCAGCCCAGTGTGCTGCATCATCTATATATATTATATATCTGTCTGACTGCTCAGCTCACACAGCTTATAATTGTGGGGGAAACTGGGGAGCACTGCAGTGCCAGTTATAGGTTATAGCAGGAGCCAGGAGTACATAATATTATATTAAAATTAAACAGTGCACACTTTTGCTGCAGGAGTGCCACTGCCAGTGTGACTGACCAGTGACCTGACCACACTGACCACCAGTATAGTTAGTAGTATACTTATATTGTGATTGCCTGAAAAAGTTAAACACTCGTCGTGTGACTTCACTTGTGTGTTGTTTTTTTTTTTATTCTATAAAAATAAAACTCATTCTGCTGACAGAAAGTGTCCAGCAGGTCAGTCATTATATAATATATAATATATACCTGTCCGGCTGCAGTAGTGATATATATATATTTTTTATATCATTTATCATCCAGTCGCAGCAGACACAGTACGGTAGTTCACGGCTGTGGCTACCTCTGTGTCTGCACTCGGCAGGCAGTCCGTCCATAATTGTATACCACCTAACCGTGGTTTTTTTTTCTTCTTTATACATACATACTACTACGACATCTCTTTATCAACCAGTCTATATTAGCAGCAGACACAGTACAGTACGGTAGTTCACGGCTGTGGCTACCTCTGCGTCTGCACTCGGCAGGCAGTCCGTCCATAATTGTATACCACCTAACCGTGGTTTTTTTTTCTTTCTTCTTTATACATACATAGTTACATAGACATCTCTTTATCAACCAGTCTATATTAGCAGCAGACACAGTACAGTACGGTAGTTCACGGCTGTAGCTACCTCTGTGTCTGCACTCGGCAGGCAGTCCGTCCATAATTGTATACCACCTAACCGTGGTTTTTTTTCTTTCTTCTTTATACATACATAGTTACATAGACATCTCTTTATCAACCAGTCTATATTAGCAGCAGACACAGTACAGTACGGTAGTTCACGGCTGTGGCTACCTCTGTGTCTGCACTCGGCAGGCAGTCCGTCCATAATTGTATACCACCTAACCGTGGTTTTTTTTTCTTTCTTCTTTATACATACATAGTTACATAGACATCTCTTTATCAACCAGTCTATATTAGCAGCAGACACAGTACAGTACGGTAGTTCACGGCTGTGGCTACCTCTGTGTCTGCACTCGGCAGGCAGTCCGTCCATAATTGTATACCACCTAACCGTGGTTTTTTTTTCTTTCTTCTTTATACATACATAGTTACATAGACATCTCTTTATCAACCAGTCTATATTAGCAGCAGACACAGTACAGTACGGTAGTTCACGGCTGTGGCTACCTCTGTGTCTGCACTCGGCAGGCAGTCCATAATTGTATACTAGTATCCATCTCCATTGTTTACCTGAGGTGCCTTTTAGTTGTGCCTATTAAAATATGGAGAACAAAAATGTTGAGGTTCCAAAATTAGGGAAAGATCAAGATCCACTTCCACCTCGTGCTGAAGCTGCTTACACTAGTCATGGCCGAGACGATGAAATGCCAGCAACGTCGTCTGCCAAGGCCGATGCCCAATGTCATAGTACAGAGCATGTCAAATCCAAAACACCAAATATCAGAAAAAAAAGGACTCCAAAACCTAAAATAAAATTGTCGGAGGAGAAGCGTAAACTTGCCAATATGCCATTTACGACACGGAGTGGCAAGGAACGGCTGAGGCCCTGGCCTATGTTCATGGCTAGTGGTTCAGCTTCACATGAGGATGGAAGCACTCAGCCTCTCGCTAGAAAAATGAAAAGACTCAAGCTGGCAAAAGCAGCACAGCAAAGAACTGTGCATTCTTCGAAATCCCAAATCCACAAGGAGAGTCCAATTGTGTCGGTTGCGATGCCTGACCTTCCCAACACTGGACGTGAAGAGCATGCGCCTTCCACCATTTGCACGCCCCCTGCAAGTGCTGGAAGGAGCACCCGCAGTCCAGTTCCTGATAGTCAGATTGAAGATGTCAGTGTTGAAGTACACCAGGATGAGGAGGATATGGGTGTTGCTGGCGCTGGGGAGGAAATTGACCAGGAGGATTCTGATGGTGAGGTGGTTTGTTTAAGTCAGGCACCCGGGGAGACACCTGTTGTCCGTGGGAGGAATATGGCCGTTGACATGCCAGGTGAAAATACCAAAAAAATCAGCTCTTCGGTGTGGAAGTATTTCACCAGAAATGCGGACAACATTTGTCAAGCCGTGTGTTCCCTTTGTCAAGCTGTAATAAGTAGGGGTAAGGATGTTAACCACCTCGGAACATCCTCCCTTATACGTCACCTGCAGCGCATTCATAATAAGTCAGTGACAAGTTCAAAAACTTTGTCCGACAGCGGAAGCAGTCCACTGACCAGTAAATCCCTTCCTCTTGTAACCAAGCTCACGCAAACCACCCCACCAACTCCCTCAGTGTCAATTTCCTCCTTCCCCAGGAATGCCAATAGTCCTGCAGGCCATGTCACTGGCAATTCTGACGATTCCTCTCCTGCCTGGGATTCCTCCGATGCATCCTTGCGTGTAACGCCTACTGCTGCTGGCGCTGCTGTTGTTGCTGCTGGGAGTCGATGGTCATCCCAGAGGGGAAGTCGTAAGCCCACTTGTACTACTTCCAGTAAGCAATTGACTGTTCAACAGTCCTTTGCGAGGAAGATGAAATATCACAGCAGTCATCCTGCTGCAAAGCGGATAACTGAGGCCTTGACAACTATGTTGGTGTTAGACGTGCGTCCGGTATCCGCCGTTAGTTCACAGGGAACTAGACAATTTATTGAGGCAGTGTGCCCCCGTTACCAAATACCATCTAGGTTCCACTTCTCTAGGCAGGCGATACCGAGAATGTACACGGACGTCAGAAAAAGACTCACCAGTGTCCTAAAAAATGCAGTTGTACCCAATGTCCACTTAACCACGGACATGTGGACAAGTGGAGCAGGGCAGGGTCAGGACTATATGACTGTGACAGCCCACTGGGTAGATGTATGGACTCCCGCCGCAAGAACAGCAGCGGCGGCACCAGTAGCAGCATCTCGCAAACGCCAACTCTTTCCTAGGCAGGCTACGCTTTGTATCACCGCTTTCCAGAATACGCACACAGCTGAAAACCTCTTACGGCAACTGAGGAAGATCATCGCGGAATGGCTTACCCCAATTGGACTCTCCTGTGGATTTGTGGCATCGGACAACGCCAGCAATATTGTGTGTGCATTAAATCTGGGCAAATTCCAGCACGTCCCATGTTTTGCACATACCTTGAATTTGGTGGTGCAGAATTTTTTAAAAAACGACAGGGGCGTGCAAGAGATGCTGTCGGTGGCCAGAAGAATTGCGGGACACTTTCGGCGTACAGGCACCACGTACAGAAGACTGGAGCACCACCAAAAACTACTGAACCTGCCCTGCCATCATCTGAAGCAAGAAGTGGTAACGAGGTGGAATTCAACCCTCTATATGCTTCAGAGGTTGGAGGAGCAGCAAAAGGCCATTCAAGCCTATACAATTGAGCACGATATAGTAGGTGGAATGCACCTGTCTCAAGCGCAGTGGAGAATGATTTCAACGTTGTGCAAGGTTCTGCTGCCCTTTGAACTTGCCACACGTGAAGTCAGTTCAGACACTGCCAGCCTGAGTCAGGTCATTCCCCTCATCAGGCTTTTGCAGAAGAAGCTGGAGACATTGAAGGAGGAGCTAACACGGAGCGATTCCGCTAGGCATGTGGGACTTGTGGATGGAGCCCTTAATTCGCTTAACAAGGATTCACGGGTGGTCAATCTGTTGAAATCAGAGCACTACATTTTGGCCACCGTGCTCGATCCTAGATTTAAAGCCTACCTTGGATCTCTCTTTCCGGCAGACACAAGTCTGCTGGGGTTGAAAGACCTGCTGGTGACAAAATTGTCAAGTCAAGCGGAACGCGACCTGTCAACATCTCCTCCTTCACATTCTCCCGCAACTGGGGGTGCGAGGAAAAGGCTCAGAATTCCGAGCCCACCCGCTGGCGGTGATGCAGGGCAGTCTGGAGCGACTGCTGATGCTGACATCTGGTCCGGACTGAAGGACCTGACAACGATTACGGACATGTCGTCTACTGTCACTGCATATGATTCTCTCAACATTGATAGAATGGTGGAGGATTATATGAGTGACCGCATCCAAGTAGGCACGTCACACAGTCCGTACTTATACTGGCAGGAAAAAGAGGCAATTTGGAGGCCCTTGCACAAACTGGCTTTATTCTACCTAAGTTGCCCTCCCACAAGTGTGTACTCCGAAAGAGTGTTTAGTGCCGCCGCTCACCTTGTCAGCAATCGGCGTACGAGGTTACATCCAGAAAATGTGGAGAAGATGATGTTCATTAAAATGAATTATAATCAATTCCTCCGCGGAGACATTGACCAGCAGCAATTGCCTCCACAAAGTACACAGGGAGCTGAGATGGTGGATTCCAGTGGGGACGAATTGATAATCTGTGAGGAGGGGGATGTACACGGTGATATATCGGAGGGTGATGATGAGGTGGACATCTTGCCTCTGTAGAGCCAGTTTGTGCAAGGAGAGATTAATTGCTTCTTTTTTGGGGGGGGTCCAAACCAACCCGTCATATCAGTCACAGTCGTGTGGCAGACCCTGTCACTGAAATGATGGGTTGGTTAAAGTGTGCATGTCCTGTTTTGTTTATACAACATAAGGGTGGGTGGGAGGGCCCAAGGACAATTCCATCTTGCACCTCTTTTTTCTTTTCTTTTTCTTTGCATCATGTGCTGATTGGGGAGGGTTTTTTGGAAGGGACATCCTGCGTGACACTGCAGTGCCACTCCTAGATGGGCCCGGTGTTTGTGTCGGCCACTAGGGTCGCTAATCTTACTCACACAGTCAGCTACCTCATTGCGCCTCTTTTTTTCTTTGCGTCATGTGCTGTTTGGGGAGGGTTTTTTGGAAGGGACATCCTGCGTGACACTGCAGTGCCACTCCTAGATGGGCCCGGTGTTTGTGTCGGCCACTAGGGTCGCTAATCTTACTCACACAGCTACCTCATTGCGCCTCTTTTTTTCTTTGCGTCATGTGCTGTTTGGGGAGGGTTTTTTGGAAGGGACATCCTGCGTGACACTGCAGTGCCACTCCTAGATGGGCCCGGTGTTTGTGTCGGCCACTAGGGTCGCTTATCTTACTCACACAGCTACCTCATTGCGCCTCTTTTTTTCTTTGCGTCATGTGCTGTTTGGGGAGGGTTTTTTGGAAGGGACATCCTGCGTGACACTGCAGTGCCACTCCTAGATGGGCCCGGTGTTTGTGTCGGCCACTAGGGTCGCTAATCTTACTCACACAGCTACCTCATTGCGCCTCTTTTTTTCTTTGCGTCATGTGCTGTTTGGGGAGGGTTTTTTGGAAGGGACATCCTGCGTGACACTGCAGTGCCACTCCTAGATGGGCCCGGTGTTTGTGTCGGCCACTAGGGTCGCTAATCTTACTCACACAGCTACCTCATTGCGCCTCTTTTTTTCTTTGCGTCATGTGCTGTTTGGGGAGGGTTTTTTGGAAGGGACATCCTGCGTGACACTGCAGTGCCACTCCTAGATGGGCCCGGTGTTTGTGTCGGCCACTAGGGTCGCTTATCTTACTCACACAGCGACCTCGGTGCAAATTTTAGGACTAAAAATAATATTGTGAGGTGTGAGGTATTCAGAATAGACTGAAAATGAGTGTAAATTATGGTTTTTGAGGTTAATAATACTTTGGGATCAAAATGACCCCCAAATTCTATGATTTAAGCTGTTTTTTAGTGTTTTTTGGCTGTGTGCTCCTGTACTGTCTGACAGGCGGCACACGGCAGTGTTACAATGTAGCGCCTATGCGCTCCATTGTAACCAATGGTGGGAACTTTGTGGTCAGCGGTGAGGTTACTTTCGGTCACCCGCTGACCACAAAGTTCCCACCATTGGTTACAATGGAGCGCATAGGCGCTACATTGTAACACTGCCATGTGCCGCCTGTCATACAGTACAGGAGCACACAGCCGATCAGGAGGGTGCCACAACGTGGCGCTCCCTGATTGGCTGATGGAACCCACTTAGACAGAAGTCAGAGGGGGTTTCTGGCATTCGGGGAAAGGGGTCCCATGTGAAAACATGGGGCCCCTTTCAGTGCGAGGTCGGGTGTCCGTTTTTTTATTTTGACAAATACCTGGATTACAAATGGATTACAAGAAGAAGAGCCTTCTACCCTGGATTTTGTGAGTATAATTTTTTCCACAGGTACACCATGGATTCTACATGGAGAAGAGGACCGACCCTCGTGTGAACATAAGGTAAGTATGTGTATATGGAGGTGTGTATGTATGTATTAAAGTTATACTTTCAAGGTGTGTGTCTTATGTTTTTATTGGGGTATTTTTTTAGTAGTAGTACTACAGGTACCAGCGGGCCCGGTTTTCCTCCGCATGCTGGTACTTGTGGTTCTCCAAGTACCAGCTTGCGGGGGAGGCTTGCTGGGACTTGTAGTACTGCTACTAAAAACAATATTAATTTTTTTACACAACGGCTATCAGCCTCCCATCCGCAGCCCATGGATGGGGGGGACAGCCTCGGGCTTCACCCCTGGTCCTTGGGTGGCTGGAGGGGGGGGACCCCTTGATTGAAGGGGTCCCCACTCCTCCAGGGTACCCCGGCCAGGGGTGACTAGTTGGTTATGTAATGCCAGGGCCGCCGGGAGCTATATAAAAGTGTCCCCCGGCTGTGGCATTATGTATCTGGCTAGTGGAGCCCGGTGCTGGTTTCAGAAATACGGGGGACCCCTATGCTTTTTGTCCCCCGTATTTTTGGAACCAGGACCAGGCGCAGAGCCTGGTGCTGGTTGTTGAAATATGGGGGAACCTCTATCATTTTCCCCCCCATATTTTTGCAACCAGGACCGGCTCAAAGAGCCCGAGGCTGGTTTGCCTTAGGAGGGGGGACCCCACGCATTTTTTTTTTTAAATTTAACATTGTTTTTTTTTTTTTGCACAATGAAGCCCAGCACGGATCTCTCAGATCCGGCCGAGATTCATTGTATTAAAGTCGGCAGTGTTTTACAAGTCACTCACGTCAAATACTGCCTAAAAAAACGAATGACATCGACATCGGTAAAACCAAAAATGCAGAATACGGCAGCTTAGTAAATTAGTCGTAATAAATTCAAAAAGTTGCATATTTACACTTTCGATGTCATTCGTGATTGAACTTTGACCTCAAACGGGAAAATACGAATCTTAGTAAATATACCCCTATCTATCTATCTATCTATCTATCTATCTATCTATCTATCTATCTATCTATCTATCTATCTATCTATCTATCTCATATCTATCATCTATCTATCTATCTATCTATCTATCTATCTATCTATCTATCAATCAGTTTATCTATCTATATAATATCTATCATCTATCTTTCTATCTATCTATCTATCTATCTATCTATCTATCTATCTATCATCTATCTCATATCAATCTATCTATCTCTCATATCTATCTATATATCTATCTATCTATGTATCTCATATCTATCTATCTATCTATCTATCTATCTATCTATCTATCTATCTATCTTTATCTCATATCTATCTATCTCATATCTATCTATCTATCTATCTATCTATCTATCTATCTATCTATCTATCTATCTATCTATCTATCTATCTATCGTTCTATATCATATCTATCTATCTATCTATCAATCAGTTTATCTATCTATCTAATATCTATCATCCATATATCTCTCATATCTATCTATCTATCTATCTATCTATCTATCTATCTATCTATCTATCTATCTATCTATCTATCTATCTATCGCATATCTATAATTTATCTATGTATCTATCTACTGTATCTATCTACCTACCATATCCTATCTCTCTCTCTCTATACATACACATAAAACAATTATTAATATTTCTTAGTTTGTTCATACAAATTCACCAAACCCAGCCAAATCTCATCCTAACCCTCTGTTCTACACTCTCTATGTACCCCATCTGTCTCACCCCTGTCTGTCTACCCCTCCCCTTTAGAATGTAAGCTCTCACGAGCAGGGCCCTCTTCCCTCATGTGCTTATACTTTTCTTTCTTTAATAATCCTCAACTGCCCAAATCACGCATTTTTTGGCCACCTGGAACTTATCTCTGTCATTTACTGGTGTAGTTATGCTTAGTTACCCTGTACTTGTCCTATATTGTCTTCAACTGTAAGTCACTGTTTTCCTGTTTTGATTATGTGCATATGTACTCTGTAATTGGGCGCTGCGGAACCCTTGTGGCGCCATATAAATAAAGGATAATAATACTAATAATAATAATAATACACATTTACAAACATACTAAAGGGCATATTTATAAAAATCCGCGATTTAACTGCATTTATTAAGTGATAATAATGTTTAAATTCGCAATGTGATAATTAGAATTATCACATAAATGTATTATTATGCGCACGCTGGGACAGGGCTTGCGTTAATATCCTGTCCCGGCGAATCCAGTTCCCTGCAGTAACATGAAGTCTATTCGCATTTTCAATAGACTTCATCTTACTGCGCATGCGCCGCTTCACAGAACGCAGCAGATGAAAGAGCCGCGGCGGCACACACTGCGATGTGCCCGCCCCGCGCTGACACTGTATGCTCTGCACTGGGAGGGTATGGGAGCAGCTCGGATCATGCTGTTACTTATATACATATAAATTAGTTACTGCAATAGAGTACAGGAATAATGACAGGCAATAAAAGCAGGTAAATAAAAATATTTATATAAAAAGAAAAACTAGATTCATCACCATGTAAGTGTGCACGGAGAATTCCTCTTCCGACTTCCTGCTGCTGCTGTCAGTAATTAGGTAAACACAGAGGAGAAGACTGAGGAGGAGGAGGAGAGGGGAGGAGAAGAAGGGGGAGAAGGAGGAGGGAGGGAAGCAGGACAGCGCAGCTGCAGACAGGGTTTAGCATGGATAACACTGGTCACAGCTGGTGTTATAATCACTAGGCTGACCTCCGGTTTAGCATGGATAACGCTGGTCAGAGCTGGTGTTATTATCACTAGGCTGACCTCCGGTTTAGCAGATAACGCTGGTCAGAGCTGGTGTTATTATCACTAGGCTGACCTCCGGTTTAGCATGGATAATGATGGTCAGAGCTGGTGTTATTATCACTAGGCTGACCTCCGGTTTAGCAGATAACGCTGGTCAGAGCTGGTGTTATTATCACTAGGCTGACCTCCGGTTTAGCATGGATAACGCTGGTCAGAGCTGGTGTTATTATCACTAGGCTGACCTCCGGTATAGCATGGATAACGTTGGTCAGAGCTGGTGTTATTATCACTAGGCTGACCTCCGGTTTAGCATGGATAACGCTGGTCAGAGCTGGTGTTATTATCACTAGGCTGACCTCCGGTTTAGCATGGATAACGCTGGTCAGAGCTGGTGTTATTATCACTAGGCTGACCTCCGGTGTAGCATGGATAACGTTGGTCAGAGCTGGTGTTATTATCACTAGGCTGACCTCCGGTGTAACATGGATAACGCTGGTCAGAGCTGGTGTTATTATCACTAGGCTGACCTCCGGTGTAGCATGGATAACGCTGGTCAGAGCTGGTGTTATTATCACTAGGCTGACCTCCTGTGTAACATGGATAACGCTGGTCAGAGCTGGCGTTATTATCACTAGGCTGACCTCCGGTGTAGCATGGATAACGCTGGTCAGAGCTGGTGTTATTATCACTAGGCTGACCTCCGGTGTAGCATGGATAACGCTGGTCAGAGCTGGCGTTATTATCACTAGGCTGACCTCCGGTGTAACATGGATAACGCTGGTCAGAGATGGCGTTATTATCACTAGGCTGACCTCCGGGGTAACATGGATAACGCTGGTCAGAGATGGCGTTATTATCACTAGGCTGACCTCCGGTGTAGCATGGATAACGCTGGTCAGAGCTGGTGTTATTATCACTAGGCTGATCTCCGGTGTAACATGGATAACGCTGGTCAGAGCTGGCGTTATTATCACTAGGCTGACCTCCGGTTTAGCATGGATAACGCTGGTCAGAGCTGGTGTTATTATCACTAGGCTGACCTCCGGTGTAACATGGATAACGCTGGTCAGAGCTGGTGTTATTATCACTAGGCTGACCTCCGGTGTAACATGGATAACGCTGGTCAGAGCTGGTGTTATTATCACTAGGCTGACCTCCGGTGTAACATGGATAACGCTGGTCAGAGATGGCGTTATTATCACTAGGCTGACCTCCGGTGTAACATGGATAACGCTGGTCAGAGCTGGTGTTATTATCACTAGGCTGACCTCCGGTGTAACATGGATAACGCTGGTCAGAGATGGCGTTATTATCACTAGGCTGACCTCCGGTGTAACATGGATAACGCTGGTCAGAGCTGGTGTTATTATCACTAGGCTGACCTCCGGTGTAACATGGATAATTCTGGTCAGAGCTGGTGTTATTATCACTAGGCTGACATCCGGTTTGGCATGGATAACGCTGGACAGAGATGGCGTTATTATCACTAGGCTGACCTCCGGTGTAACATGGATAACGCTGGTCAGAGCTGGTGTTATTATCACTAGGCTGACCTCCGGTGTAACATGGATAACGCTGGTCAGAGATGGCGTTATTATCACTAGGCTGACCTCCGGTGTAACATGGATAACGCTGGTCAGAGCTGGTGTTATTATCACTAGGCTGACCTCCGGTTTGGCATGGATAACGCTGGTCAGAGCTGGTGTTATTATCACTAGGCTGACCTCCGGTGTAGCATGGATAACGCTGGTCAGAGCTGGTTTTATTATCACTAGGCTGACCTCCGGTGTAGCATGGATAACGCTGGTCAGAGCTGGTGTTATTATCACTAGGCTGACCTCTGGTGTACCATGGATAACGCTGGTCAGAGCTGGTTTTATTATCACTAGGCTGACCTCCGGTGTAGCATGGATAACGCTGGTCAGAGCTGGTGTTATTATCACTAGGCTGACCTCCGGTGTAGCATGGATAACGCTGGTCAGAGCTGGTGTTATTATCACTAGGCTGACCTCCGGTATAGCATGGATAACGTTGGTCAGAGCTGGTGTTATTATCACTAGGCTGACCTCCGGTTTAGCATGGATAACGCTGGTCAGAGCTGGCGTTATTATCACTAGGCTGACCTCCGGTGTAGCATGGATAACGCTGGTCAGAGCTGGTGTTATTATCACTAGGCTGACCTCCGGTGTAACATGGATAACGCTTGTCAGAGCTGGTGTTATTATCACTAGGCTGACCTCCGGTGTAACATGGATAATGCTTGTCACAGCTGGTGTTATTATCACTAGGCTGACCTCCGGTGTAGCATGGATAACGCTGGTCACAGCTGGTGTTATTATCACTAGGCTGACCTCCGGTGTAACATGGATAACGCTGGTCAGAGCTGGTGTTATTATCACTAGGCTGACCTCCGGTGTAGCATGGATAACGCTGGTCAGAGCTGGTGTTATTATCACTAGGCTGACCTCCGGTGTAACATGGATAACGCTTGTCAGAGCTGGTGTTATTATCACTAGACTGACCTCCGGTGTAACATGGATAACGCTGGTCAGAGCTGGCGTTATTATCACTAGGCTGACCTCCGGTTTGGCATGGATAACGCTGGTCAGAGCTGGTGTTATTATCACTAGGCTGACCTCCGGTGTAACATGGATAACGCTTGTCAGAGCTGGTGTTATTATCACTAGACTGACCTCCGCTGTAACATGGATAACGCTGGTCAGAGCTGGTGTTATTATCACTAGGCTGACCTCCGGTGTAACATGGATAACGCTGGTCAGAGCTGGTGTTATTATCACTAGGCTGACCTCCGGTGTAGCATGGATAACGCTGGTGAGAGCTGGTGTTATTATCACTAGCGTGACCTCCGGTGTAACATGGATAACACTGGTCAGAGCTGGTGTTATTATCACTAGGCTGACCTCCGGTGTAACATGGATAATGCTGGTCAGAGATGGTGTTATTATCACTAGGCTGACCTCCGGTGTAGCATGGATAACGCTGGTCAGAGCTGGTGTTATTATCACTAGGCTGACCTCCGGTGTAGAATGGATAACGCTGGACAGAGATGGCGTTATTATCACTAGGCTGACCTCCGGTGTAGCATGGATAACGCTGGTCAGAGCTGGTGTTATTATCACTAGGCTGACCTCCGGTGTAGCATGGATAACACTGGTCAGAGCTGGTGTTATTATCACTAGCGTGACCTCCGGTGTAACATGGATAACGCTGGTCAGAGCTGGTTTTATTATCACTAGGCTGACCTCCGGTGTAACATGGATAACGCTGGTCAGAGCTGGTGTTATTATCACTAGGCTGACCTCCGGTTTAGCATGGATAAGGCTGGTCAGACCTGGTGTTATAATCACTAGGCTGACCTCCGGTTTAGCATGGATAACGCTGGACAGAGCTGGTGTTATTATCACTAGGCTGACCTCCGGTTTAGCATGGATTACACTGGTCAGAGCTGGCGTTATTATTACTAGGCTGACCTCCGGTTTTGCATGGATAACGCTGGTCAGAGCTGGTGTTATTATCACTAGGCTGACCTCCGGTTTAGCATGGATAACGCTGGTCAGAGCTGGCGTGATTATCACTAGGCTGACCTCCGGTTTAGCATGGATAATGCTGGTCAGAGCTGGTGTTATTATCACTAGGCTGACCTCCGGTGTAGCATGGATAATGCTGGTCAGAGCTGGTGTTATTATCACTAGGCTGACCTCCGGTTTAGCATGGATAACGCTGGTCAGAGCTGGCGTTATTATTTCTAGGCTGACCTCCGGTTTTGCATGGATAACGCTGGTCAGAGCTGGTGTTATTATTACTAGGCTGACCTCCGGTTTAGCATGGATAACGCTGGTCAGAGCTGGTGTTATTATCACTAGGCTGACCTCCGGTGTAGCATGGATAATGCTGGTCAGAGCTGGTGTTATTATCACTAGGCTGACCTCCGGTTTAGCATGGATAATGATGGTCAGAGCTGGTGTTATTATCACTAGGATGACCTCCGCTGTAGCATGGATAACGCTGGTCAGAGCTGGTGTTATTATCACTAGGCTGACCTCCGGTATAGCATGGATAATGCTGGTCAGAGCTGGTGTTATTATCACTAGGCTGACCTCCGGTTTAGCATGGATAATGATGGTCAGAGCTGGCGTTATTATCACTAGGATGACCTCCGCTGTAGCATGGATAACGCTGGTCAGAGCTGGTGTTATTATCACTAGGCTGACCTCCGGTTTAGCATGGATAACGCTGGTCAGAGCTGGTGTTATTATCACTAGGCTGACCTCCGGTTTAGCATGGATAACGCTGGTCAGAGCTGGTGTTATTATCACTAGGCTGATCTCCGGTATAGCATGGATGACGCTGGTCAGAGCTGGTGTTATTATCACTAGGCTGACCTCCGGTTTAGCATGGATAACGTTGGTCAGAGCTGGTGTTATTATCACTAGGCTGACCTCCGGTTTAGCATGGATAACGCTGGTCAGAGCTGGTGTTATAATCACTAGGCTGACCTCCGGTTTAGCATGGATAACACTGGTCAGAGCTGGTGTTATTATCACTAGGCTGACATCCGGTTTAGCATGGATAACGCTGGTCAGAGCTGGCGTTATAATCACTAGGCTGACCTCCGGTTTAGCATGGATAATGCTGGTCAGAGCTGGCGTTATAATCACTAGGCTGACCTCCGGTTTAGCATGGATAATGCTGGTCAGAGCTGGTGTTATTATCACTAGGCTGACCTCCGGTTTAGCATGGATAACGCTGGTCAGAGCTGGCGTTATAATCACTAGGCTGACCTCCGGTTTAGCATGGATAATGCTGGTCAGAGCTGGTGTTATTATCACTAGGCTGACATCCGGTGTAACATGGATAACGCTGGTCAGAGCTGGTGTTATTATCACTAGGCTGACCTCCGGTGTAACATGGATAACGCTGGTCAGAGCTGGTGTTATTATCACTAGGCTGACCTCCAGTTTAGCATGGATAACACTGGTCAGAGCTGGTGTTATTATCACTAGGCTGACCTCCGGTTTAGCATGGATAACGCTGGTCAGAGCTGGCGTTATTATCACTAGGCTGACCTCCGGTGTAACATGGATAACGCTGGTCAGAGCTGGTGTTATTATCACTAGGCTGACCTCCGGTGTAACATGGATAACGCTGGTCAGAGCTGGTGTTATTATCACTAGGCTGACCTCCAGTTTAGCATGGATAACACTGGTCAGAGCTGGTGTTATAATCATTAGGCTGACCTCCGGTGTAGCATGGATAACGCTGGTCAGAGCTGGTGTTATTATCACTAGGCTGACCTCCGGTGTAGCATGGATAACGCTGGTCAGAGCTGGTGTTATTATCACTAGGCTGACCTCCGGTTTAGCATGGATAACGTTGGTCAGAGCTGGTGTTATTATCACTAGGCTGACCTCCGGTTTAGCTTGGATAGCGCTGTAGAGAGCTGGTGTTATTATCACTAGGCTGACCTCCGGTGTAACATGGATAACGCTGGTCAGAGCTGGCGTTATTATCACTAGGCTGACCTCCGGTGTAACATGGATAACGCTGTAGAGAGCTGGTGTTATTATCACTAGGCTGACCTCCGGTGTAACATGGATAACGCTGGTCAGAGCTGGCGTTATTATCACTAGGCTGACCTCCGGTTTAGCATGGATAACGCTGGTCAGAGCTGGTGTTATTATCACTAGGCTGACCTCCGGTGTAGCATGGATAACGCTGGTCAGAGCTGGTGTTATTATCACTAGGCTGACCTCCGGTGTAGCATGGATAACGTTGGTCAGAGCTGGTGTTATTATCACTAGGCTGACCTCCGGTTTAGCATGGATAACGCTGGTCAGAGCTGGCGTTATTATCACTAGGCTGACCTCCGGTTTAGCATGGATAACGCTGGTCAGAGCTGGCGTTATTATCACTAGGCTGACCTCCGGTTTAGCATGGATAACGCTGGTCAGAGCTGGCGTTATTATCACTAGGCTGACATCCGGTTTAGCATGGATAACGCTGGTCAGAGCTGGTGTTATTATCACTAGGCTGACCTCCTGTGTAACATGAATAACGCTGGTCAGAGCTGGTGTTATTATAACTAGGCTGACCTCCGGTTTAGCATGGATAACGCTGGTCAGAGCTGGTGTTATTATCACTAGGCTGACCTCCGGTGTAACATGGATAACGCTGGTCAGAGCTGGCGTTATTATCACTAGGCTGACCTCCGGTTTAGCATGGGTAACGCTGGTCAGAGCTGGTGTTATTATCACTAGGCTGACCTCCGGTTTAGCACAGATAACGCTGGTCAGAGCTGGCGTTATTATCACTAGGCTGACCTCCGGTTTAGCATGGATAACGTTGGTCAGAGCTGGTGTTATTATCACTAGGCTGACCTCCGGTGTAGCATGGATAATGCTAGTCAGAGCTGGTGTTATTATCACTAGGCTGACCTCCGGTGTAACATGGATAACGCTGGTCAGAACTGGTGTTATTATCACTAGGCTGACCTCCGGTTTAGCATGGATAACGCTGGTCAGAGCTGGCATTATTATCACTAGGCTGACCTCCGGTTTAGCATGGATAAAGCTGGTCAGAGCTGGTGTTATTATCACTAGGCTGACCTCCGGTGTAGCATGGATAACGCTGGTCAGAGCTGGCGTTATTATCACTAGGCTGACCTCCGGTGTAACATGGATAACGCTGGTCAGAGCTGGTGTTATTATCACTAGGCTGACCTCCGGTGTAGCATGGATAACGCTAGTCAGAGCTGGCGTTATTATCACTAGGCTGACCTCCGGTTTAGCATGGATAACGCTGGTCAGAGCTGGCGTTATTATCAGTAGGCTGACCTCCGGTTTAACATGGACAACGCTGGTCAGAGCTGGCGTTATTATCACTAGGCTGACCTCCGGTTTAGCATGGATAACGTTGGTCAGAGCTGGTGTTATTATCACTAGGCTGACCTCCGGTGTAGCATGGATAACGCTGGTCAGAGCTGGCATTATTATCACTAGGCTGACCTCCGGTTTAGCATGGATAACGCTGGTCAGAGCTGGCGTTATTATCACTAGGCTGACCTCCGGTTTAGCATGGATAACGTTGGTCAGAGCTGGCGTTATTATCACTAGCCTGACCTCCGGTTTAGCATGGATAACGCTGGTCAGAGCTGGCGTTATTATTACTAGGCTGACCTCCGGTGTAACATGGATAACGCTGGTCAGAGCTGGCGTTATTATCACTAGGCTGACCTCCGGTTTAGCATGGATAACGCTGGTCAGAGCTGGTGTTATTATCACTAGGCTGACCTCCGGTTTAGCATGGATAACGCTGGTCAGAGCTGGTGTTATTATCACTAGGCTGACCTCCGGTTTAGCATGGATAATGCTGGTCAGAGCTGGCGTTATAATCACTAGGCTGACCTCCGGTTTAGCATGGATAACGCTGGTCAGAGCTGGCGTTGTTATCACTAGGCTGACCTCCGGTGTAGCATGGATAACGCTGGTCAGAGCTGGCGTTATAATCACTAGGCTGACCTCCGGTTTAGCATGGATAATGCTGGTCAGAGCTGGCGTTATAATCACTAGGCTGACCTCCGGTTTAGCATGGATAATGCTGGTCTGAGCTGGTGTTATTATCACTAGGCTGACATCCGGTGTAGCATGGATAACGCTGGTCAGAGCTGGTGTTATTATCACTAGGCTGACCTCCGGTGTAGCATGGATAACGCTGGTCAGAGCTGGTGTTATTATCACTAGGCTGACCTCCGGTTTAGCATGGATAACGCTGGTCAGAGCTGGCGTTATTATCACTAGGCTGACCTCCGGTTTAACATGGACAACGCTGGTCAGAGCTGGCGTTATTATCACTAGGCTGACCTCCGCTGTAACATGGACAACGCTGGTCAGAGCTGGCGTTATTATCACTAGGCTGACCTCCGGTGTAGCATGGATAACGCTGGTCAGAGCTGGCGTTATTATCACTAGGCTGACCTCCGGTGTAACATGGATAACGCTGTAGAGAGCTGGTGTTATTATCACTAGGCTGACCTCCGGTTTAGCATGGATAACGCTGGACAGAGCTGGTGTTATTATCACTAGGCTGACCTCCGGTTTAGCATGGATAACGCTGGTCAGAGCTGGTGTTATTATCACTAGGCTGACCACCGTTTTAGCACGGATAACGCTGGTCAGAGCTGGTGTTATTATCACTAGGCTGACCTCCGGTTTAGCACAGATAACGCTGGTCAGAGCTGGTGTTATTATCACTAGGCTGACCTCCGGTGTAGCATGGATAACGCTGGTCAGAGCTGGCATTATAATCACTAGGCTGACCTCCGGTTTAGCATGGATAACTCTGGTCAGAGCTGGTGTTATTATCACTAGGCTGACCTCCGGATTAGCATGGATAACGCTGGTCAGAGCTGGTGTTATTATCACTAGGCTGACCTCCGGTGTAGCATGGATAACGCTGGTCAGAGCTGGTGTTATTATCACTAGGCTGACCTCCGGTTTAGCATGGATAACGCTGGTCAGAACTGGCGTTATTATCCCTAGGCTGACCTCCGGTGTAGCATGGATAACGCTGGTCAGAGCTGGCGTTATTATCACTAGGCTGACCTCCGGTTTAGCATGGATAACGCTGGTCAGAGCTGGTGTTATTATCACTAGGCTGACCTCCGGTTTAGCATGGATAACGCTGGTCAGAGCTGGCGTTATAATCACTAGGCTGACCTCCGGTTTAGCATGGATAACGCTGGTCAGAGCTGGTGTTATTATCACTAGGCTGACCTCCGGTTTAGCATGGATAACGCTGGTCAGAGCTGGCGTTATTATCACTAGGCTGACCTCCGGTGTAACATGGATAACGCTGGTCAGAGCTGGTGTTATTATCACTAGGCTGACCTCCGGTGTAACATGGATAACGCTGGACAGAGCTGGTGTTATTATCACTAGGCTGACCTCCGGTGTAACATGGATAATGCTGGTCAGAGCTGGTGTTATTATCACTAGGCTGACCTCCGGTGTAACATGGATAACGCTGGTCAGAGCTGGTGTTATTATCACTACGCTGACCTCCGGTGTAGCATGGATAACGCTGGTCAGAGCTGGCGTTATTATCACTAGGCTGACCTCCGGTTTAGCATGGATAACACTGATCAGAGCTGGTGTTATTATCACTAGGCTGACCTCCGGTGTAACATGGATAACGTTGGTCAGAGCTGGTGTTATTATCACTAGGCTGACCTCCGGTGTAACATGGATAACGTTGGTCAGAGCTGGTGTTATTATCACTAGGCTGACCTCCAGTTTAGCATGGATAACGCTGGTCAGAGCTGGTGTTATTATCACTAGGTTGACCACCGGTTTAGCATGGATAACGTTGGTCAGAGCTGGCGTTATTATCACTAGCCTGACCTCCGGTTTAGCATGGATAACGCTGGTCAGAGCTGGTGTTATTATCACTAGGCTGACCACCGGTTTAGCATGGATAACGTTGGTCAGAGCTGGCGTTATTATCACAAGCCTGACCTCCGGTGTAACATGGATAACGCTGTAGAGAGCTGGCGTTATTATCACTAGGCTGACCACCGGTTTAGCATGGATAACGCTGGTCAGAGCTGGTGTTATTATCACTAGGCTGACCTCCGGTGTAACATGGATAACGCTGGTCAGAGCTGGCGTTATTATCACTAGGCTGACCTCCGGTGTAGCATGGATAACGCTGGTCAGAGCTGGCGTTATTATCACTAGGCTGACCTCCGGTGTAACATGGATAACGCTGGTCAGAGCTGGTGTTATTATCACTAGGCTGACCTCCGGTTTAGCATGGATAACGCTGGTCAGAGCTGGCGTTATTATCACTAGGCTGACCTCCGGTTTAGCATGGATAACGCTGGTCAGAGCTGGCGTTATTATCACTAGGCTGACCTCCGGTTTAGCATGGATAACGCTGGTCAGAGCTGGTGTTATTATCACTAGGCTGACCTCCGGTGTAACATGGATAATGCTGGTCAGAGCTGGCGTTATTATCACTAGGCTGACCTCCGGTTTAGCATGGATAACGCTGGTCAGAGCTGGTGTTATTATCACTAGGCTGACCACCGGTTTAGCATGGATAACGCTGGTCAGAGCTGGCGTTATTATCACTAGGCTGACCTCCGTTGTAGCATGGATAACGCTGGTCAGAGCTGGTGTTATTATCACTAGGCTGACCTCCGGTGTAACATGGATAACGCTGGTCAGAGCTGGTGTTATTATCACTAGGCTGACCTCCAGTTTAGCATGGATAACGCTGGTCAGAGCTGGTGTTATTATCACTAGGCTGACCTCCGGTGTAACATGTATAACGCTGGTCAGAGCTGGTGTTATTATCACTAGGCTGACCTCCGGTGTAACATGGATAACGCTGGTCAGAGCTGGTGTTATTATCACTAGGCTGACCTCCGGTGTAACATGGATAACGCTGGTCAGAGCTGGCGTTATTATCACTAGGCTGACCTCCAGTGTAACATGTATAACGCTGGTCAGAGCTGGTGTTATTATCACTAGGCTGACCTCCGGTTTAGCATGGATAACACTGGTCAGAGCTGGTGTTATTATCACTAGGCTGACCTCCGGTGTAACATGTATAACGCTGGTCAGAGCTGGTGTTATTATCACTAGGCTGACCTCCGGTGTAACATGGATAACGCTGTAGAGAGCTGGTGTTATTATCACTAGGCTGACCTCCGGTTTAGCATGGATAACGCTGATCAGAGCTGGTGTTATTATCACTAGGCTGACCTCCGGTGTAACATGGATAACGCTGGTCAGAGCTGGC
Source organism: Pseudophryne corroboree (assembly GCF_028390025.1). Lineage (NCBI taxonomy): Eukaryota > Metazoa > Chordata > Amphibia > Anura > Myobatrachidae > Pseudophryne > Pseudophryne corroboree. Next base: position 838,266,405 of record NC_086449.1, on the reverse strand, counting down.
GTTATTATCACTAGGCTGACCTCCGGTGTAACATGGATAACGCTGTAGAGAGCTGGTGTTATTATCACTAGGCTGACCTCCGGTGTAACATGGATAACGCTGGTCAGAGCTGGTGTTATTATCACTAGGCTGACATCAGGTTTAGCATGGATAACGCTGGTCAGAGCTGGTGTTATTATCACTAGGCTGACCTCCGGTGTAACATGGATAACGCTGGTCAGAGCTGGCGTTATTATCACTAGGCTGACCTCCGGTGTAGCATGGATAACGCTGGTCAGAGCTGGCGTTATTATCACTAGGCTGACCTCCGGTTTAGCATGGATAATGCTGGTCAGAGCTGGTGTTATTATCACTAGGCTGACCTCCGGTTTAGCATGGATAACGCTGTAGAGAGCTGGCGTTATTATCACTAGGCTGACCTCCGGTGTAGCATGGATAATGCTGGTCAGAGCTGGTGTTATTATCACTAGGCTGACCTCCGGTTTAGCATGGATAACGCTGGTCAGAGCTGGTGTTATTATCACTAGGCTGACCTACGGTTTAGCATGGATAATGCAGGTCAGAGCTGGTGTTATTATCACTAGGCTGACCTCCGGTGTAACATGGATAACGCTGGTCAGAGCTGGTGTTATTATCACTAGGCTGACCTCCGGTGTAGCATGGATAACGCTGGTCAGAGCTGGCGTTATTATCACTAGGCTGACCTCCGGTGTAGCATGGATAACGCTGTTCAGAGCTGGTGTTATTATCACTAGGCTGACTTCCGGTGTAACATGGATAACGCTGGTCAGAGCTGGTGTTATTATCACTAGGCTGACCTCCGGTGTAGCATGGATAACGCTGGTCAGAGCTGGCGTTATTATCACTAGGCTGACCTCCGGTTTAGCATGGATAATGCTGGTCAGAGCTGGCGTTATTATCACTAGGCTGACCTCCGGTTTAGCACAGATAACGCTGGTCAGAGCTGGTGTTATTATCACTAGGCTGACCTCCGGTTTAGCATGGATAAAGTTGGTCAGAGCTGGCGTTATTATCACTAGGCTGACATCAGGTTTAGCATGGATAACGCTGGTCAGAGCTGGTGTTATTATCACTAGGCTGACCTCCGGTTTAGCATGGATAACGCTGGTCAGAGCTGGTGTTATTATCACTAGGCTGACCTCCGGTGTAACATGGATAACGCTGTAGAGAGCTGGCGTTATTATCACTAGGCTGACCTCCAGGGTAACATGGATAACGCTGGTCAGAGATGGCGTTATTATCACTAGGCTGACCTCCGGTTTAGCATGGATAACACTGGTCAGAGCTGGTGTTATTATCACTAGGCTGACCTCCGGTGTAACATGGATAACACTGGTCAGAGCTGGCGTTATTATCACTAGGCTGACCTCCGGTTTAGCATGGATAACACTGGTCAGAGCTGGTGTTATTATCACTAGGCTGACCTCCGGTGTAACATGGATAACGCTGGTCAGAGCTGGTGTTATTTAGAGATGAGCGCCTGAAATTTTTCGGGTTTTGTGTTTTGGTTTTGGGTTCGGTTCCGCGGCCGTGTTTTGGGTTCGAACGCGTTTTGGCAAAACCTCACCGAATTATTTTTGTCGGATTCTGGTGTGTTTTGGATTCGGGTGTTTTTTTCCAAAAACACTAAAAAACAGCTTAAATCATAGAATTTGGGGGTCATTTTGATCCCAAAGTATTATTAACCTCAAAAACCATAATTTACACTCATTTTCAGTCTATTCTGAATACCTCACACCTCACAATATTATTTTTAGTCCTAAAATTTGCACCGAGGTCGCTGTGTGATTAAGATAAGCGACCCTAGTGGCCGACACAAACACCGGGCCCATCTAGGAGTGGCACTGCAGTGTCACACAGGATGTCCCTTCCAAAAAACCCTCCCCAAACAGCACATGACGCAAAGAAAAAAAGAGGCGCAATGAGGTAGCTGTGTGAGTAAGATAAGCGACCCTAGTGGCCGACACAAACACCGGGCCCATCTAGGAGTGGCACTGCAGTGTCACGCAGGATGGCCCTTCCAAAAAACCCTCCCCAAACAGCACATGACGCAAAGAAAAAAAGAGGCGCAATGAGGTAGCTGACTGTGTGAGTAAGATTAGCGACCCTAGTGGCCGACACAAACACCGGGCCCATCTAGGAGTGGCACTGCAGTGTCACGCAGGATGGCCCTTCCAAAAAACCCTCCCCAATCAGCACATGATGCAAAGAAAAAGAAAAGAAAAAAGAGGTGCAAGATGGAATTATCCTTGGGCCCTCCCACCCACCCTTATGTTGTATAAACAAAACAGGACATGCACACTTTAACCAACCCATCATTTCAGTGACAGGGTCTGCCACACGACTGTGACTGATATGACGGGTTGGTTTGGACCCCCCCCAAAAAAGAAGCAATTAATCTCTCCTTGCACAAACTGGCTCTACAGAGGCAAGATGTCCACCTCATCTTCACCCTCCGATATATCACCGTGTACATCCCCCTCCTCACAGATTATCAATTCGTCCCCACTGGAATCCACCATCTCAGCTCCCTGTGTACTTTGTGGAGGCAATTGCTGCTGGTCAATGTCTCCGCGGAGGAATTGATTATAATTCATTTTAATGAACATCATCTTCTCCACATTTTCTGAATGTAACCTCGTACGCCGATTGCTGACAAGGTGAGCGGCGGCACTAAACACTCTTTCGGAGTACACACTTGTGGGAGGGCAACTTAGGTAGAATAAAGCCAGTTTGTGCAAGGGCCTCCAAATTGCCTCTTTTTCCTGCCAGTATAAGTACGGACTGTGTGACGTGCCTACTTGGATGCGGTCACTCATATAATCCTCCACCATTCTATCAATGTTGAGAGAATCATATGCAGTGACAGTAGACGACATGTCCGTAATCGTTGTCAGGTCCTTCAGTCCGGACCAGATGTCAGCATCAGCAGTCGCTCCAGACTGCCCTGCATCACCGCCAGCGGGTGGGCTCGGAATTCTGAGCCTTTTCCTCGCACCCCCAGTTGCGGGAGAATGTGAAGGAGGAGATGTTGACAGGTCGCGTTCCGCTTGACTTGACAATTTTGTCACCAGCAGGTCTTTCAACCCCAGCAGACCTGTGTCTGCCGGAAAGAGAGATCCAAGGTAGGCTTTAAATCTAGGATCGAGCACGGTGGCCAAAATGTAGTGCTCTGATTTCAACAGATTGACCACCCGTGAATCCTTGTTAAGCGAATTAAGGGCTGCATCCACAAGTCCCACATGCCTAGCGGAATCGCTCCCTTTTAGCTCCTTCTTCAATGCCTCCAGCTTCTTCTGCAAAAGCCTGATGAGGGGAATGACCTGACTCAGGCTGGCAGTGTCTGAACTGACTTCACGTGTGGCAAGTTCAAAGGGCATCAGAACCTTGCACAACGTTGAAATCATTCTCCACTGCACTTGAGACAGGTGCATTCCATCTCCTATATCGTGCTCAATTGTATAGGCTTGAATGGCCTTTTGCTGCTCCTCCAACCTCTGAAGCATATAGAGGGTTGAATTCCACCTCGTTACCACTTTTTGCTTCAGATGATGGCAGGGCAGGTTCAGTAGTTTTTGGTGGTGCTCCAGTCTTCTGTACGTGGTGCCTGTACGCCGAAAGTGTCCCGCAATTTTTCTGGCCACCGACAGCATCTCTTGCACGCCCCTGTCGTTTTTAAAAAAATTCTGCACCACCAAATTCAAGGTATGTGCAAAACATGGGACGTGCTGGAATTTGCCCATATTTAATGCACACACAATATTGCTGGCGTTGTCCGATGCCACAAATCCACAGGAGAGTCCAATTGGGGTAAGCCATTCCGCGATGATCTTCCTCAGTTGCCGTAAGAGGTTTTCAGCTGTGTGCGTATTCTGGAAAGCGGTGATACAAAGCGTAGCCTGCCTAGGAAAGAGTTGGCGTTTGCGAGATGCTGCTACTGGTGCCGCCGCTGCTGTTCTTGCGGCGGGAGTCCATACATCTACCCAGTGGGCTGTCACAGTCATATAGTCCTGACCCTGCCCTGCTCCACTTGTCCACATGTCCGTGGTTAAGTGGACATTGGGTACAACTGCATTTTTTAGGAGACTGGTGAGTCTTTTTCTGACGTCCGTGTACATTCTCGGTATCGCCTGCCTAGAGAAGTGGAACCTAGATGGTATTTGGTAACGGGGGCACACTGCCTCAATAAATTGTCTAGTTCCCTGTGAACTAACGGCGGATACCGGACGCACGTCTAACACCAACATAGTTGTCAAGGACTCAGTTATCCGCTTTGCAGTAGGATGACTGCTGTGATATTTCATCTTCCTCGCAAAGGACTGTTGAACAGTCAATTGCTTACTGGAAGTAGTACAAGTGGGCTTACGACTTCCCCTCTGGGATGACCATCGACTCCCAGCGGCAACAACAGCAGCGCCAGCAGCAGTAGGCGTTACACGCAAGGATGCATCGGAGGAATCCCAGGCAGGAGAGGACTCGTCAGACTTGCCAGTGACATGGCCTGCAGGACTATTGGCATTCCTGGGGAAGGAGGAAATTGACACTGAGGGAGTTGGTGGGGTGGTTTGCGTGAGCTTGGTTACAAGAGGAAGGGATTTACTGGTCAGTGGACTGCTTCCGCTGTCACCCAAAGTTTTTGAACTTGTCACTGACTTATTATGAATGCGCTGCAGGTGACGTATAAGGGAGGATGTTCCGAGGTGGTTAACGTCCTTACCCCTACTTATTACAGCTTGACAAAGGGAACACACGGCTTGACACCTGTTGTCCGCATTTCTGGTGAAATACCTCCACACCGAAGAGCTGATTTTTTTGGTATTTTCACCTGGCATGTCAACGGCCATATTCCTCCCACGGACAACAGGTGTCTCCCCGGGTGCCTGACTTAAACAAACCACCTCACCATCAGAATCCTCCTGGTCAATTTCCTCCCCAGCGCCAGCAACACCCATATCCTCCTCATCCTGGTGTACTTCAACACTGACATCTTCAATCTGACTATCAGGAACTGGACTGCGGGTGCTCCTTCCAGCACTTGCAGGGGGCGTGCAAATGGTGGAAGGCGCATGCTCTTCACGTCCAGTGTTGGGAAGGTCAGGCATCGCAACCGACACAATTGGACTCTCCTTGTGGATTTGGGATTTCAAAGAACGCACAGTTCTTTGCGGTGCTTTTGCCAGCTTGAGTCTTTTCAGTTTTCTAGCGAGAGGCTGAGTGCTTCCATCCTCATGTGAAGCTGAACCACTAGCCATGAACATAGGCCAGGGCCTCAGCCGTTCCTTGCCACTCCGTGTGGTAAATGGCATATTGGCAAGTTTACGCTTCTCCTCCGACAATTTTATTTTAGGTTTTGGAGTCCTTTTTTTTACTGATATTTGGTGTTTTGGTTTTGACATGCTCTGTACTATGCCATTGGGCATCGGCCTTGGCAGACGACGTTGCTGGCATTTCATCGTCTCGGCCATGACTAGTGGCAGCAGCTTCAGCACGAGGTGGAAGTGGATCTTGATCTTTCCCTAATTTTGGAACCTCAACATTTTTGTTCTCCATATTTTAATAGGCACAACTAAAAGGCACCTCAGGTAAACAATGCAGATGGATGGATTGGATACTAGTATACAATTATGGACGGGCTGCGGAGTGCCGACACAGAGGTAGCCACAGCCGTGAACTACCGCACTGTACTGTGTCTGCTGCTAATATATAGACTGGTTGATAAAGAGATAGTATACTCGTAACTAGTATGTATGTATAAAGAAAGAAAAAAAAACCACGGTTAGGTGGTATATACAATTATGGACGGGCTGCCGAGTGCCGACACAGAGGTAGCCACAGCCGTGAACTACCGCACTGTACTGTGTCTGCTGCTAATATATAGACTGGTTGATAAAGAGATAGTATACTCGTAACTAGTATGTATGTATAAAGAAAGAAAAAAAAACCACGGTTAGGTCACTGGTATATACAATTATGGACGGGCTGCCGAGTGCCGACACAGAGGTAGCCACAGCCGTGAACTACCGCACTGTACTGTGTCTGCTGCTAATATATAGACTGGTTGATAAAGAGATAGTATACTCGTAACTAGTATGTATGTATAAAGAAAGAAAAAAAAACCACGGTTAGGTCACTGGTATATACAACTATGGACGGGCTGCGGAGTGCCGACACAGAGGTAGCCACAGCCGTGAACTACCGCACTGTACTGTGTCTGCTGCTAATATATAGACTGGTTGATAAAGAGATAGTATACTCGTAACTAGTATGTATGTATAAAGAAAGAAAAAAAAAAACCACGGTTAGGTCACTGGTATATACAATTATGGACGGGCTGCGGAGTGCCGACACAGAGGTAGCCACAGCCGTGAACTACCGCACTGTACTGTGTCTGCTGCTAATATATAGACTGGTTGATAAAGAGATAGTATACTCGTAACTAGTATGTATGTATAAAGAAAGAAAAAAAAACCACGGTTAGGTCACTGGTATATACAATTATGGACGGGCTGCCGAGTGCCGACACAGAGGTAGCCACAGCCGTGAACTACCGCACTGTACTGTGTCTGCTGCTAATATATAGACTGGTTGATAAAGAGATAGTATACTCGTAACTAGTATGTATGTATAAAGAAAGAAAAAAAAACCACGGTTAGGTCACTGGTATATACAATTATGGACGGGCTGCCGAGTGCCGACACAGAGGTAGCCACAGCCGTGAACTACCGCACTGTACTGTGTCTGCTGCTAATATATAGACTGGTTGATAAAGAGATAGTATACTCGTAACTAGTATGTATGTATAAAGAAAGAAAAAAAAACCACGGTTAGGTCACTGGTATATACAATTATGGACGGGCTGCCGAGTGCCGACACAGAGGTAGCCACAGCCGTGAACTACCGCACTGTACTGTGTCTGCTGCTAATATATAGACTGGTTGATAAAGAGATAGTATACTCGTAACTAGTATGTATGTATAAAGAAAGAAAAAAAAACCACGGTTAGGTCACTGGTATATACAATTATGGACGGGCTGCGGAGTGCCGACACAGAGGTAGCCACAGCCGTGAACTACCGCACTGTACTGTGTCTGCTGCTAATATATAGACTGGTTGATAAAGAGATAGTATACTCGTAACTAGTATGTATGTATAAAGAAAGAAAAAAAAACCACGGTTAGGTGGTATATACAATTATGGACGGGCTGCCGAGTGCCGACACAGAGGTAGCCACAGCCGTGAACTACCGCACTGTACTGTGTCTGCTGCTAATATATAGACTGGTTGATAAAGAGATAGTATACTCGTAACTAGTATGTATGTATAAAGAAAGAAAAAAAAAACACGGTTAGGTCACTGGTATATACAATTATGGACGGGCTGCCGAGTGCCGACACAGAGGTAGCCACAGCCGTGAACTACCGCACTGTACACTGGTTGATAAAGAGATAGTAGTATACTCGTAACAACTAGTATGACGACGGTATAAAGAATGAAAAAAAAACACGGTTAGGTGGTATATAATACAATTATGGTTGGACGGACTGCCTGCCGAGTGCCGACACAGAGGTAGCCACAGCCGTGAACTACCGCACTGTACACTGGTTGATAAAGAGATAGTAGTATACTCGTAACAACTAGTATGACGACGGTATAAAGAATGAAAAAAAAACCACGGTTAGGTGGTATATAATACAATTATGGTTGGACGGACTGCCTGCCGAGTGCCGACACAGAGGTAGCCACAGCCGTGAACTACCGCACTGTACACTGGTTGATAAAGAGATAGTAGTATACTCGTAACAACTAGTATGACGACGGTATAAAGAACGAAAAAAAAACCACGGTTAGGTGGTATATATTATAATACAATTATGGATGGACGGACTGCCTGCCGAGTTCCGACACAGAGGTAGCCACAGCCGTGAACTACCGCACTGTACACTGGTTGATAAAGAGATAGTAGTATACTCGTAACAACTAGTATGACGACGGTATAAAGAACGAAAAAAAAACCACGGTTAGGTGGTATATATTATAATACAATTATGGATGGACGGACTGCCTGCCGAGTTCCGACACAGAGGTAGCCACAGCCGTGAACTACCGCACTGTACACTGGTTGATAAAGAGATAGTAGTATACTCGTAACAACTAGTATGACTATGACGACGGTATAAAGAAAGAAAAAAAAAACCACGGTTAGGTGGTATATAATACAATTATGGATGGACGGACTGCCTGCCGAGTGCCGACACAGAGGTAGCCACAGCCGTGAACTACCGCACTGTACTGTGTCTGCTGCTAATATAGACTGGTTGATAAAGAGATAGTATACAATACTACTAATATACTGGTGGTCAGGCACTGGTCACCACTAGTCACACTGGCAGTGGCACTCCTGCAGCAAAAGTGTGCACTGTTTAATTTTAATATAATATTATTTATCATGTACTCCTGGCTCCTGCTATAACAACCTGCAGTGCTCCCCAGTCTCCCCCACAATTATAAGCTTTATATACAATACATTGATGTGCAGCACACTGGGCTGAGCAGTGCACACAGACTGAGTCACTGTGTGACTGTGTATCGTTTTTTTCAGGCAGAGAACGGATATATTAAATAAAACAAACAACTGCACTGTCTCTGGTGGTCACTGGTCACTGTGGTCGTCAGTCACTAAACTCTGTCTGCACTCTGCACTCTCTTCTAATCTACAGTATCACAGCAATCTCTCTCTCTCTCTCTCTTCTAAATCTAATCTAAATGGAGAGGACGCCAGCCACGTCCTCTCCCTATCAATCTCAATGCACGTGTGAAAATGGCGGCGACGCGCGGCTCCTTATATAGAATCCGAGTCTCGCGAGAATCCGACAGCGTCATGATGACGTTCGGGGCGCGCTCGGGTTAACCGAGCAAGGCGGGAAGATCCGAGTCGCTCGGACCCGTGAAAAAAAAAGTGAAGTTCGTGCGGGTTCGGATTCAAAGAAACCGAACCCGCTCATCTCTAGTGTTATTATCACTAGGCTGACCTCCGGTGTAACATGGATAACGCTGTAGAGAGCTGGTGTTATTATCACTAGGCTGACCTCCGGTGTAGCATGGATAACGCTGGTCAGAGCTGGCGTTATTATCACTAGGCTGACCTCCGGTTTAGCATGGATAACGCTGGTCAGAGCTGGTGTTATTATCACTAGGCTGACCTCCGGTTTAGCATGGATAATGCTGGTCAGAGCTGGTGTTATTATCACTAGGCTGACCTCCGGTTTAGCATGGATAACGCTGGTCAGAGCTGGTGTTATTATCACTAGGCTGACCTCCGGTTTAGCATGGATAACGCTGGTCAGAGCTGGCATTATAATTAGAGATGAGCGGGTTCGGTTCCTCGGAATCCGAACCCGCCCGAACTTCAGCTTTTTTTACACGGATCCGAGCGACTCGGATCTTCCCGCCTTGCTCGGTTAACCCGAGCGCGCCCGAACGTCATCATGACGCTGTCGGATTCTCGCGAGGCTCGGATTCTATCGCGAGACTCGGATTCTATATAAGGAGCCGCGCGTCGCCGCCATTTTCACACGTGCATTGAGATTGATAGGGAGAGGACGTGGCTGGCGTCCTCTCCATTTAGATTATAAGAGAGAGAGATTTACTGGAGCTTAGGACTAGGAGGAGTACTGTAGAAGTGTAGAGAGTGCAGAGAGTTTACTAGTGAGTGACCACCAGACAGTGCAGTTTATTTAATATATCCGTTCTCTGCCTGAAAAAAGCGATACACACAGTGACTCAGTCACATACCATATCTGTGTGCACTGCTCAGGCTCAGCCCAGTGTGCTGCATCATCTATATATATTATATATCTGTCTGACTGCTCAGCTCACACAGCTTATAATTGTGGGGGAGACTGGGGAGCACTGCAGTGCCAGTTATAGGTTATAGCAGGAGCCAGGAGTACATAATATTATATAGTGAGTGACCACCAGACAGTGCAGTTTATTTAATATATCCGTTCTCTGCCTGAAAAAAGCGATACACACAGTGACTCAGTCACATACCATATCTGTGTGCACTGCTCAGGCTCAGCCCAGTGTGCTGCATCATCTATATATATTATATATCTGTCTGACTGCTCAGCTCACACAGCTTATAATTGTGGGGGAGACTGGGGAGCACTGCAGTGCCAGTTATAGGTTATAGCAGGAGCCAGGAGTACATAATATTATATTAAAATTAAACAGTGCACACTTTTGCTGCAGGAGTGCCACTGCCAGTGTGACTGACCAGTGACCTGACCACACTGACCACCAGTATAGTTAGTAGTATACTTATATTGTGATTGTCTGAAAAAGTTAAACACTCGTCGTGTGACTTCACTTGTGTGTTGTTGTTTTTTTTATTCTATAAAAATAAAACTCATTCTGCTGACAGACAGTGTCCAGCAGGTCCGTCATTATATAATATATAATATATACCTGTCCGGCTGCAGTAGTGATATATATATATTTTTTATATCATTTATCATCCAGTCGCAGCAGACACAGTATGGTAGTTCACGGCTGTGGCTACCTCTGTGTCTGCACTCGGCAGGCAGTCCGTCCATAATTGTATACCACCTAACCGTGGTTTTTTTTTCTTCTTTATACATACATACTACTACGACATCTCTTTATCAACCAGTCTATATTAGCAGCAGACACAGTACAGTACGGTAGTTCATGGCTGTGGCTACCTCTGTGTCTGCACTCGGCAGGCAGTCCGTCCATAATTGTATACCACCTAACCGTGGTTTTTTTTTCTTTCTTCTTTATACATACATAGTTACATAGACATCTCTTTATCAACCAGTCTATATTAGCAGCAGACACAGTACAGTACGGTAGATCACGGCTGTGGCTACCTCTGTGTCTGCACTCGGCAGGCAGTCCGTCCATAATTGTATACCACCTAACCGTGGTTTTTTTTCTTTCTTCTTTATACATACATAGTTACATAGACATCTCTTTATCAACCAGTCTATATTAGCAGCAGACACAGTACAGTACGGTAGTTCACGGCTGTGGCTACCTCTGTGTCTGCACTCGGCAGGCAGTCCGTCCATAATTGTATACCACCTAACCGTGGTTTTTTTTTCTTTCTTCTTTATACATACATAGTTACATAGACATCTCTTTATCAACCAGTCTATATTAGCAGCAGACACAGTACAGTACGGTAGTTCACGGCTGTGGCTACCTCTGTGTCTGCACTCGGCAGGCAGTCCGTCCATAATTGTATACCACCTAACCGTGGTTTTTTTTTCTTTCTTCTTTATACATACATAGTTACATAGACATCTCTTTATCAACCAGTCTATATTAGCAGCAGACACAGTACAGTACGGTAGTTCACGGCTGTGGCTACCTCTGTGTCTGCACTCGGCAGGCAGTCCATAATTGTATACTAGTATCCATCTCCATTGTTTACCTGAGGTGCCTTTTAGTTGTGCCTATTAAAATATGGAGAACAAAAATGTTGAGGTTCCAAAATTAGGGAAAGATCAAGATCCACTTCCACCTCGTGCTGAAGCTGCTGCCACTAGTCATGGCCGAGACGATGAAATGCCAGCAACGTCGTCTGCCAAGGCCGATGCCCAATGTCATAGTACAGAGCATGTCAAATCCAAAACACCAAATATCAGAAAAAAAAGGACTCCAAAACCTAAAATAAAATTGTCGGAGGAGAAGCGTAAACTTGCCAATATGCCATTTACGACACGGAGTGGCAAGGAACGGCTGAGGCCCTGGCCTATGTTCATGGCTAGTGGTTCAGCTTCACATGAGGATGGAAGCACTCAGCCTCTCGCTAGAAAAATGAAAAGACTCAAGCTGGCAAAAGCAGCACAGCAAAGAACTGTGCATTCTTCGAAATCCCAAATCCACAAGGAGAGTCCAATTGTGTCGGTTGCGATGCCTGACCTTCCCAACACTGGACGTGAAGAGCATGCGCCTTCCACCATTTGCATGCCCCCTGCAAGTGCTGGAAGGAGCACCCGCAGTCCAGTTCCTGATAGTCAGATTGAAGATGTCAGTGTTGAAGTACACCAGGATGAGGAGGATATGGGTGTTGCTGGCGCTGGGGAGGAAATTGACCAGGAGGATTCTGATGGTGAGGTGGTTTGTTTAAGTCAGGCACCCGGGGAGACACCTGTTGTCCGTGGGAGGAATATGGCCGTTGACATGCCAGGTGAAAATACCAAAAAAATCAGCTCTTCGGTGTGGAGGTATTTCACCAGAAATGCGGACAACAGGTGTCAAGCCGTGTGTTCCCTTTGTCAAGCTGTAATAAGTAGGGGTAAGGACGTTAACCACCTCGGAACATCCTCCCTTATACGTCACCTGCAGCGCATTCATAATAAGTCAGTGACAAGTTCAAAAACTTTGGGTGACAGCGGAAGCAGTCCACTGACCAGTAAATCCCTTCCTCTTGTAACCAAGCTCACGCAAACCACCCCACCAACTCCCTCAGTGTCAATTTCCTCCTTCCCCAGGAATGCCAATAGTCCTGCAGGCCATGTCACTGGCAATTCTGACGATTCCTCTCCTGCCTGGGATTCCTCCGATGCATCCTTGCGTGTAACGCCTACTGCTGCTGGCGCTGCTGTTGTTGCTGCTGGGAGTCGATGGTCATCCCAGAGGGGAAGTCGTAAGCCCACTTGTACTACTTCCAGTAAGCAATTGACTGTTCAACAGTCCTTTGCGAGGAAGATGAAATATCACAGCAGTCATCCTGCTGCAAAGCGGATAACTGAGGCCTTGACAACTATGTTGGTGTTAGACGTGCGTCCGGTATCCGCCGTTAGTTCACAGGGAACTAGACAATTTATTGAGGCAGTGTGCCCCCGTTACCAAATACCATCTAGGTTCCACTTCTCTAGGCAGGCGATACCGAGAATGTACACGGACGTCAGAAAAAGACTCACCAGTGTCCTAAAAAATGCAGTTGTACCCAATGTCCACTTAACCACGGACATGTGGACAAGTGGAGCAGGGCAGGGTCAGGACTATATGACTGTGACAGCCCACTGGGTAGATGTATGGACTCCCGCCGCAAGAACAGCAGCGGCGGCACCAGTAGCAGCATCTCGCAAACGCCAACTCTTTCCTAGGCAGGCTACGCTTTGTATCACCGCTTTCCAGAATACGCACACAGCTGAAAACCTCTTACGGCAACTGAGGAAGATCATCGCGGAATGGCTTACCCCAATTGGACTCTCCTGTGGATTTGTGGCATTGGACAACGCCAGCAATATTGTGTGTGCATTAAATATGGGCAAATTCCAGCACGTCCCATGTTTTGCACATACCTTGAATTTGGTGGTGCAGAATTTTTAAAAAAACGACAGGGGCGTGCAAGAGATGCTGTCGGTGGCCAGAAGAATTGCGGGACACTTTTGGCGTACAGGCACCACGTACAGAAGACTGGAGCACCACCAAAAACTACTGAACCTGCCCTGCCATCATCTGAAGCAAGAAGTGGTAACGAGGTGGAATTCAACCCTCTATATGCTTCAGAGGTTGGAGGAGCAGCAAAAGGCCATTCAAGCCTATACAATTGAGCACGATATAGTAGGTGGAATGCACCAGTCTCAAGCGCAGTGGAGAATGATTTCAACGTTGTGCAAGGTTCTGCTGCCCTTTGAACTTGCCACACGTGAAGTCAGTTCAGACACTGCCAGCCTGAGTCAGGTCATTCCCCTCATCAGGCTTTTGCAGAAGAAGCTGGAGACATTGAAGGAGGAGCTAACACGGAGCGATTCCGCTAGGCATGTGGGACTTGTGGATGGAGCCCTTAATTCGCTTAACAAGGATTCACGGGTGGTCAATCTGTTGAAATCAGAGCACTACATTTTGGCCACCGTGCTCGATCCTAGATTTAAAGCCTACCTTGGATCTCTCTTTCCGGCAGACACAAGTCTGCTGGGGTTGAAAGACCTGCTGGTGACAAAATTGTCAAGTCAAGCGGAACGCGACCTGTCAACATCTCCTCCTTCACATTCTCCCGCAACTGGGGGTGCGAGGAAAAGGCTCAGAATTCCGAGCCCACCCGCTGGCGGTGATGCAGGGCAGTCTGGAGCGACTGCTGATGCTGACATCTGGTCCGGACTGAAGGACCTGACAACGATTACGGACATGTCGTCTACTGTCACTGCATATGATTCTCTCAACATTGATAGAATGGTGGAGGATTATATGAGTGACCGCATCCAAGTAGGCACGTCACACAGTCCGTACTTATACTGGCAGGAAAAAGAGGCAATTTGGAGGCCCTTGCACAAACTGGCTTTATTCTACCTAAGTTGCCCTCCCACAAGTGTGTACTCCGAAAGAGTGTTTAGTGCCGCCGCTCACCTTGTCAGCAATCGGCGTACGAGGTTACATCCAGAAAATGTGGAGAAGATGATGTTCATTAAAATGAATTATAATCAATTCCTCCGCGGAGACATTGACCAGCAGCAATTGCCTCCACAAAGTACACAGGGAGCTGAGATGGTGGATTCCAGTGGGGACGAATTGACAATCTGTGAGGAGGGGGATGTACACGGTGATATATCGGAGGGTGATGATGAGGTGGACATCTTGCCTCTGTAGAGCCAGTTTGTGCAAGGAGAGATTAATTGCTTCTTTTTTGGGGGGGGGGTCCAAACCAACCCGTCATATCAGTCACAGTCGTGTGGCAGACCCTGTCACTGAAATGATGGGTTGGTTAAAGTGTGCATGTCCTGTTTTGTTTATACAACATAAGGGTGGGTGGGAGGGCCCAAGGACAATTCCATCTTGCACCTCTTTTTTCTTTTCTTTTTCTTTGCATCATGTGCTGATTGGGGAGGGTTTTTTGGAAGGGACATCCTGCGTGACACTGCAGTGCCACTCCTAAATGGGCCCGGTGTTTGTGTCGGCCACTAGGGTCGCTAATCTTACTCACACAGTCAGCTACCTCATTGCGCCTCTTTTTTTCTTTGCGTCATGTGCTGTTTGGGGAGGGTTTTTTGGAAGGGACATCCTGCGTGACACTGCAGTGCCACTCCTAGATGGGCCCGGTGTTTGTGTCGGCCACTAGGGTCGCTAATCTTACTCACACAGCTACCTCATTGCGCCTCTTTTTTTCTTTGCGTCATGTGCTGTTTGGGGAGGGTTTTTTGGAAGGGACATCCTGCGTGACACTGCAGTGCCACTCCTAGATGGGCCCGGTGTTTGTGTCGGCCACTAGGGTCGCTTATCTTACTCACACAGCTACCTCATTGCGCCTCTTTTTTTCTTTGCGTCATGTGCTGTTTGGGGAGGGTTTTTTGGAAGGGACATCCTGCGTGACACTGCAGTGCCACTCCTAGATGGGCCCGGTGTTTGTGTCGGCCACTAGGGTCGCTTATCTTACTTACACAGCGACCTCGGAGCAAATTTTAGGACTAAAAATAATATTGTGAGGTGTGAGGTATTCAGAATAGACTGAAAATGAGTGTAAATTATGGTTTTTGAGGTTAATAATACTTTGGGATCAAAATGACCCCCAAATTCTATGATTTAAGCTGTTTTTTAGTGTTTTTTGAAAAAAACACCCGAATCCAAAACACACCCGAATCCGACAAAAAAAATTCGGTGAGGTTTTGCCAAAACGCGTTCGAACCCAAAACACGGCCGCGGAACCGAACCCAAAACCAAAACACAAAACCCGAAAAATTTCAGGCGCTCATCTCTAATTATAATCACTAGGCTGACCTCCGGTGTAGCATGGATAATGCTGGTCAGAGCTGGTGTTATCATCACTAGGCTGACCTCCGGTTTAGCATGGATAACGCTGGTCAGAGCTGGTGTTATTATCACTAGGCTGACATCCGGTTTAGCATGGATAATGCTGGTCAGAGCTGGTGTTATTATCACTAGGCTGACCTCCGGTTTAGCATGGATAACGCTGGTCAGAGCTGGTGTTATTATCACTAGGGTGACCTCCGGTGTAACATGGATAACATTGGTCATAGCTGGTGTTATTATCACTAGGCTGACCTCCGGTTTAGCATGGATAACGCTGGTCAGAGCTGGCGTTATTATCACTAGGCTGACCTCCGGTGTAACATGGATAACGCTGGTCAGAGCTGGTGTTATTATCACTAGGCTGACCTCCGGTGTAACATGGATAACGCTGGTCAGAGCTGGCGTTATTATCACTAGGCTGACCTCCGGTTTAGCATGGATAACGCTGGTCAGAGCTGGTGTTATTATCACTAGGCTGACCTCCGGTTTAGCATGGATAACGATGGTCAGAGCTGGCGTTATTATAACTAGGATGACCTCCGGTGTAGCATGGATAATGCTGCTCAGAGCTGGTGTTATTATCACTAGGCTGACCTCCGGTTTAGCATGGATAACGCTGGTCAGAACTGGTGTTATTATCACTAGGCTGACCTCCGGTTTAGCATGGATAACGCTGGTCAGAGCTGGCGTTATTATCACTAGGCTGACCTCCGGTGTAACATGGATAACGCTGGTCAGAGCTGGTGTTATTATCACTAGGCTGACCTTCGGTGTAGCATGGATAACGCTGGACAGAGCTGGTGTTATTATCACTAGGCTGGCCTCCAGTGTAACATGGATAACGCTGGTCAGAACTGGTGTTATTATCACTAGGCTGACCACCGGTTTAGCATGGATAACGCTGGTCAGAGCTGGCGTTATTATCACTAGGCTGACCTCCGGTGTAACATGGATAACGCTGGTCAGAGCTGGTGTTATTATCACTAGGCTGACCTCCGGTGTAGCATGGATAAGGCTGGTCAGAGCTGGCGTTATTATCACTAGGCTGACCTCCAGTTTAGCATGGATAACGCTGGTCAGAGCTGGTGTTATTATCACTAGGCTGACCTCCAGTTTAGCATGGATAAGGCTGGTCAGAGCTGGTGTTATTATCACTAGGCTGACCTCCAGTTTAGTATGGATAACGCTGGACAGAGCTGGTGTTATTATCACTAGGCTGACCTCCGCTGTAGCATGGATAACGCTGGTCAGAGCTGGTGTTATTATCACTAGGCTGACCTCCGCTGTAGCATGGATAACGCTGGTCAGAGCTGGTGTTATTATTACTAGGCTGACCACCGGTTTAGCATGGATAACGCTGGTCAGAGCTGGTGTTATTATCACTAGGCTGACCTCCGGTTTAGCATGGATAACGCTGGTCAGAGCTGGTGTTATTATCACTAGGCTGACCTCCGGTGTAACATGGATAATGCTGGTCAGAGCTGGTGTTATTATCACTAGGCTGACCTCCGCTGTAGCATGGATAACGCTGGTCAGAGCTGGTGTTATTATCACTAGGCTGACCTCCGGTTTAGCATGGATAACGCTGTTCAGAGCTGGTGTTATTATCACTAGGCTGACCTCCTGTTTAGCATGGATAACGCTGGTCAGAGCTGGTGTTATTATCACTAGGCTGACCTCCGGTTTAGCATGGACGCTGGTCAGAGCTGGTGTTATTATAACTAGGCTGACCTCCGGTGTAACATGGATAACGCTGGTCAGAGCTGGTGTTATTATCACTAGGCTGACCTCCGGTTTAGCATGGATAACACTGGTCAGAACTGGTGTTATTATCACTAGGCTGACCTCCGGTGTAGCATGGATAATGCTGGTCAGAGCTGGTGTTATTATCACTAGGCTGACCTTCGGTTTAGCATGGATATCGCTGGTCAGAGCTGGCGATATTATCACTAGGCTGACCTCCGGTTTAGCATGGATAACGCTGGTCAGAGCTGGTGTTATTATCACTAGGCTGACCTCCGGTTTAGCATGGATAACACTGGTCAGAGCTGGTGTTATTATCACTAGGCTGACCTCCGCTGTAGCATGGATAACGCTGGTCAGAGCTGGTGTTATTATCACTAGGCTGACCTCCGCTGTAGCATGGATAACGCTGGTCAGAGCTGGTGTTATTATCACTAGGCTGACCTCCGGTTTAGCATGGATAACGCTGGTCAGAGCTGGTGTTATTATCACTAGGCTGACCTCCGGTTTAGCATGGATAACGCTGGTCAGAGCTGGTGTTATTATCACTAGGCTGACCTCCGGTGTAACATGGATAACGCTGGTCAGAGCTGGTGTTATTATCACTAGGCTGACCTCCGGTTTAGCATGGATAACGCTGGTCTGAGCTGGTGTTATTATCACTAGGCTGACCTCCGGTTTAGCATGGATAACGCTGGTCTGAGCTTTTGTTATTATCACTAGGCTGACCTCCGGAGTAGCATGGATAATGCTGGTCAGAGCTGGTGTTATTATCACTATGCTGACCTCCGGTTTAGCATGGATAATGCTGGTCAGAGCTGGTGTTATTATCACTAGGCTGACCTCCGGTTTAGCATGGATAATGCTGGTCAGAGCTGGTGTTATTATCACTAGGCTGACCTCCGGTTTAGCATGGATAATGCTGGTCAGAGCTGGTGTTATTATCACTAGGCTGACCTCCGGTTTAGCATGGATAATGCTGGTCAGAGCTGGTGTTATTATCACTAGGCTGACCTCCGGTTTAGCATGGATAATGCTGGTCAGTGCTGGTGTTATTATCACTAGGCTGACCTCCAGTTTAGCATGGATAACGCTGGTTAGAGCTGGCGTTATTATCACTAGGCTGACCTCCTCTTTAGCATGGATAACGCTGGTCAGAGCTGGTGTTATTATCACTAGGCTGACCTCCGGATTAGCATGGATAACGCTGGTCAGAGCTGGTGTTATCACTAGGCTGACCTCCGGTGTAGCATGGATAACGCTGGTCAGAGCTGGTGTTATTATCACTAGGCTGACCTCCGGTTTAGCATGAATAAGCCTGGTCAGAGCTGGTGTTATTATCACTAGGCTGACCTCCGGTTTAGCATGGATAACGATGGTCAGAGCTGGCGTTATTATCACTAGGCTGACCTCCGGATTAGCATGGATAACGCTGGTCAGAGCTGGTGTTATTATCACTAGGCTGACCTCCGGATTAGCATGGATAACGCTGGTCAGAGCTGGTGTTATTATCACTAGGCTGACCTCCGGTGTAACATGGATAATGCAGGTCAGAGCTGGCGTTATTATCACTAGGCTGACCTCCTGTTTAGCATGGATAACGCTGGTCAGAGCTGGTGTTATTATCACTAGGCTGACCTCCGGATTAGCATGGATAACGCTGGTCAGAGCTGGTGTTATTATCACTAGGCTGACCTCCGGTGTAGCATGGATAACGCTGGTCAGAGCTGGTGTTATTATCACTAGGCTGACCTCCGGTTTAGCATGGATAACGCTGGTCAGAACTGGCGTTATTATCCCTAGGCTGACCTCCGGTTAAGCATGGATAATGCTGGTCAGAGCTGGCGTTATTATCACTAGGCTGACCTCCGGTGTAGCATGGATAACGCTGGTCAGAGCTGGTGTTATTATCACTAGGCTGACCTCCGGTTTAGCATGGATAACGCTGGTCTGAGCTGGTGTTATTATTACTAGGCTGACCTCCGGTGTAACATGGATAACGCTGGTCTGAGCTGGTGTTATTATCACTAGGCTGACCTCCGGTTTAGCATGGATAACGCTGGTCAGAGCTGGTGTTATTATCACTAGGCTGACCTCCGGTGTAGCATGGATAACGCTGGTTAGAGATGGCGTTATTATCACTAGGCTAACCTCCGGTGTAGCATGGATAACGCTGGTTAGAGATGGTGTTATTATCACTAGGCTGACCTCCGGTGTAGCATGGATAACGCTGGTCAGAGCTGGTGTTATTATCACTAGGCTGACCTCCGGTGTAACATGGATAACGCTGGTCAGAGCTGGTGTTATTATAACTAGGCTGACCTCCGGTGTAACATGGATAACGCTGGTCAGAGCTGGTGTTATTATCACTAGGCTGACCTCCGGTTTAGCATGGATAACGCTGGTCAGAGCTGGTGTTATTATCACTAGGCTGACCTCCGGTGTAGCATGGATAACACTGGTCAGAGCTGGTGTTATTATCACTAGGCTGACCTCCGGTGTAGCATGGATAACACTGGTCAGAGCTGGTGTTATTATCACTAGGCTGACCTCCGGTGTAGCATGGATAACGCTGGTCTGAGCTGGTGTTATTATCACTAGGCTGACCTTCGGTTTAGCATGGATAATGCTGGTCAGAGCTGGCATTATTATCACTAGGCTGACCTCCGGTTTAGCATGGATAACGCTGGTCAGAGCTGGCATTATTATCACTAGGCTGACCTCCGGTTTAGCATGGATAACGCTGGTCAGTGCTGGTGTTATTATCACTAGGCTGACCACCGGTTTAGCATGGATAACGCTGGTCAGAGCTGGCGTTATTATCACTAGGCTGACCTCCAGTTTAGCATGGATAACGCTGGTCAGAGCTGGCGTTATTATCACTAGGCTGACCACCGGTTTAGCATGGATAACGTTGGTCAGAGCTGGCGTTATTATCACTAGGCTGACCTCCGGTTTAGCATGGACAACGCTGGTCAGAGCTGGCGTTTTTATTACTAGGCTGACCTCCGGTGTAGCATGGATAATGCTGGTCAGAGCTGGTGTTATTATCACTAGGCTGACATCCGGTTTAGCATGGATAAGGCTGGTCAGAGCTGGCGTTATTATCACTAGGCTGACCTCCGGTGTAGCATGGATAACGCTGGTCTGAGCTGGTGTTATTATCACTAGGCTGACATCCGGTTTAGCATGGATAACGCTGGTCAGAGCTGGTGTTATTATCACTAGGCTGACCTTCGGTTTAGCATGGATAATGCTGGTCAGAGCTGGTGTTATTATCACTATGCTGACCTCCAGTTTAGCATGGATAATGCTGGTCAGAGCTGGTGTTATTATCACTAGGCTGACCTCCGGTTTAGCATGGATAATGCTGGTCAGAGCTGGTGTTATTATCACTAGGCTGACCTCCGGTTTAGCATGGATAATGCTGGTCAGTGCTGGTGTTATTATCACTAGGCTGACCTCCAGTTTAGCATGGATAACGCTAGTTAGAGCTGGCGTTATTATCACTAGGCTGACCTCCTGTTTAGCATGGATAACGCTGGTCAGAGCTGGTGTTATTATCACTAGGCTGACCTCCGGATTAGCATGGATAACGCTGGTCAGAGCTGGTGTTATTATCACTAGGCTGACCTCCGGTGTAGCATGGATATCGCTGGTCAGAGCTGGTGTTATTATCACTAGGCTGACCTCCGGTTTAGCATGAATAAGCCTGGTCAGAGCTGGTGTTATTATCACTAGGCTGACCTCCGGTTTAGCATGGATAACGCTGCTCAGTGCTGGTGTTATTATCACTAGGCTGACCTCCGGTGTAACATGGATAACGCTGGTTAGAGCTGGTGTTATTATCACTAGGCTGACCTCCGGTTTAGCATGGATAACGCTGGTCAGTGCTGGTGTTATTTTCACTAGGCTGACCTCCGGTGTAACATGGATAATGCTGGTCAGAGCTGGCGTTATTATCACTAGGCTGACCTCCTGTTTAGCATGGATAACGCTGGTCAGAGCTGGTGTTATTATCACTAGGCTGACCTCCGGATTAGCATGGATAACGCTGGTCAGAGCTGGTGTTATTATAACTAGGCTGACCTTAGGTGTAGCATGGATAACGCTGGTCAGAGCTGGTGTTATTATCACTAGGCTGACCTCCGGTTTAGCATGGATAACGCTGGTCAGAACTGGCGTTATTATCCCTAGGCTGACCTCCGGTTAAGCATGGATAATGCTGGTCAGAGCTGGCGTTATTATCACTAGGCTGACCTCCGGTGTAGCATGGATAACGCTGGTCAGAGCTGGTGTTATTATCACTAGGCTGACCTCCGGTTTAGCATGGATAACGCTGGTCTGAGCTGGTGTTATTATTACTAGGCTGACCTCCGGTGTAACATGGATAACGCTGGTCTGAGCTGGTGTTATTATCACTAGGCTGACCTCCGGTTTAGCATGGATAACGCTGGTCAGAGCTGGTGTTATTATCACTAGGCTGACCTCCGGTGTAGCATGGATAACGCTGGTTAGAGATGGCGTTATTATCACTAGGCTAACCTCCGGTGTAGCATGGATAACGCTGGTTAGAGATGGTGTTATTATCACTAGGCTGACCTCCGGTGTAGCATGGATAACGCTGGTCAGAGCTGGTGTTATTATCACTAGGCTTACCTCCGGTTTAGCATGGATAACGCTGGTCAGAGCTGGTGTTATTATCACTAGGCTGACCTCCGGTGTAGCATGGATAACACTGGTCAGAGCTGGTGTTATTATCACTAGGCTGACCTCCGGTGTAGCATGGATAACACTGGTCAGAGCTGGTGTTATTATCACTAGGCTGACCTCCGGTGTAGCATGGATAACGCTGGTCTGAGCTGGTGTTATTATCACTAGGCTGACCTTCGGTTTAGCATGGATAATGCCGGTCAGAGCTGGCATTATTATCACTAGGCTGACCTCCGGTTTAGCATGGATAACGCTGGTCAGAGCTGGCATTATTATCACTAGGCTGACCTCCGGTTTAGCATGGATAACGCTGGTCAGTGCTGGTGTTATTATCACTAGGCTGACCACCGGTTTAGCATGGATAACGCTGGTCAGAGCTGGCGTTATTATCACTAGGCTGACCTCCAGTATAGCATGGATAACGCTGGTCAGAGCTGGCGTTATTATCACTAGGCTGACCACCGGTTTAGCATGGATAACGTTGGTCAGAGCTGGCGTTATTATCACTAGGCTGACCTCCGGTTTAGCATGGACAACGCTGGTCAGAGCTGGCGTTTTTATTACTAGGCTGACCTCCGGTGTAGCATGGATAATGCTGGTCAGAGCTGGTGTTATTATCACTAGGCTGACATCCGGTTTAGCATGGATAAGGCTGGTCAGAGCTGGCGTTATTATCACTAGGCTGACCTCCGGTGTAGCATGGATAACGCTGGTCTGAGCTGGTGTTATTATCATTAGGCTGACATCCGGTTTAGCATGGATAACGCTGGTCAGAGCTGGTGTTATTATCACTAGGCTGACCTTCGGTTTAGCATGGATAACGCTGGTCAGAGCTGGTGTTATTATCACTAGGCTGACCTCCGCTGTAGCATGGATAACGCTGGTCAGAGCTGGTGTTATTATCACTAGGCTGACCTCCTCTGTAGCATGGATAACGCTGGTCAGAGCTGGTGTTATTATCACTAGGCTGACCTCCGGTTTAGCATGGATAACGCTGGTCAGAGCTGGTGTTATTATCACTAGGCTGACCTCCGGTTTAGCATGGATAACGCTGGTCAGAGCTGGTGTTATTATCACTAGGCTGACCTCCGGTGTAACATGGATAACGCTGGTCAGAGCTGGTGTTATTATCACTAGGCTGACCTCCGGTTTAGCATGGATAACGCTGGTCTGAGCTGGTGTTATTATCACTAGGCTGACCTCCGGTTTAGCATGGATAATGCTGGTCAGAGCTGGTGTTATTATCACTAGGCTGACCTCCGGTTTAGCATGGATAATGCTGGTCAGAGCTGGTGTTATTATCACTAGGCTGACCTCCGGTTTAGCATGGATAATGCTGGTCAGAGCTGGTGTTATTATCACTAGGCTGACCTCCGGTTTAGCATGGATAACACTGGTCAGAGCTGGTGTTATTATCACTAGGCTGACCTCCGGTTTAGCATGAATAAGCCTGGTCAGAGCTGGTGTTATTATCACTAGGCTGACCTCCGGTTTAGCATGGATAACACTGGTCAGAGCTGGTGTTATTATCACTAGGCTGACCTCCGGTGTAGCATGGATAATGCTGGTCAGTGCTGGTGTTATTATCACTAGGCTGACCTCCAGTTTAGCATGGATAACGCTGGTTAGAGCTGGCGTTATTATCACTAGGCTGACCTCCTGTTTAGCATGGATAACGCTGGTCAGAGCTGGTGTTATTATCACTAGGCTGACCTCCGGATTAGCATGGATAACGCTGGTCAGAGCTGGTGTTATTATCACTAGGCTGACCTCCGGTGTAGCATGGATAACGCTGGTCAGAGCTGGTGTTATTATCACTAGGCTGACCTCCGGTTTAGCATGAATAAGCCTGGTCAGAGCTGGTGTTATTATCACTAGGCTGACCTCCGGTTTAGCATGGATAACGCTGGTCAGTGCTGGTGTTATTATCACTAGGCTGACCTCCGGTGTAACATGGAGAACGCTGGTCAGAGCTGGCGTTATTATCACTAGGCTGACCTCCTGTTTAGCATGGATAACGCTGGTCAGAGCTGGTGTTATTATCACTAGGCTGACCTCCGTATTAGCATGGATAACGCTGGTCAGAGCTGGTGTTATTATCACTAGGCTGACCTCCGGTGTAGCATGGATAACGCTGGTCAGAGCTGGTGTTATTATCACTAGGCTGACCTCCGGTTTAGCATGGATAACGCTGGTCAGAACTGGCGTTATTATCCCTAGGCTGACCTCCGGTTAAGCATGGATAATGCTGGTCAGAGCTGGCGTTATTATCACTAGGCTGACCTCCGGTGTAGCATGGATAACGCTGGTCAGAGCTGGTGTTATTATCACTAGGCTGACCTCCGGTTTAGCATGGATAACGCTGGTCTGAGCTGGTGTTATTATTACTAGGCTGACCTCCGGTGTAACATGGATAACGCTGGTCTGAGCTGGTGTTATTATCACTAGGCTGACCTCCGGTTTAGCATGGATAACGCTGGTCAGAGCTGGTGTTATTATCACTAGGCTGACCTCCGGTGTAGCATGGATAACGCTGGTTAGAGATGGCGTTATTATCACTAGGCTGACCTCCGGTGTAGCATGGATAACGCTGGTTAGAGATGGCGTTATTATCACTAGGCTGACCTCCGGTGTAGCATGGATAACGCTGGTTAGAGATGGCGTTATTATCACTAGGCTGACCTCCGGTGTAGCATGGATAACACTGGTCAGAGCTGGTGTTATTATCACTAGGCTGACCTCCGGTTTAGCATGGATAACGCTGGTCAGAGCTGGTGTTATTATCACTAGGCTGACCTCCGGTGTAGCATGGATAACACTGGTCAGAGCTGGTGTTATTATCACTAGGCTGACCTCCGGTGTAGCATGGATAACACTGGTCAGAGCTGGTGTTATTATCACTAGGCTGACCTCCGGTGTAGCATGGATAACGCTGGTTAGAGATGGCGTTATTATCACTAGGCTGACCTCCGGTGTAGCATGGATAACGCTGGTCAGAGCTGGTGTTATTTTCACTAGGCTGACCTCCGGTGTAGCATGGATAACACTGGTCACAGCTGGTGTTATTATCACTAGGCTGACCTCCGGTTTAGAATGGATAACGCTGGTCAGAGCTGGCGTTATTATAACTAGGCTGACCTCCGGTGTAGCATGGATAATGCTGGTCACAGCTGGTGTTATTATCACTAGGCTGACCTCCGGTGTAGCATGGATAACGCTGGTCAGAGCTGGTGTTATTATCACTAGGCTGACCTCCGGTTTAGCATGGATAACGCTGGTCAGAGCTGGTGTTATTATCACTAGGCTGACCTCCGGTGTAGCATGGATAACGCTGGTCAGAGCTGGTGTTATTATCACTAGGCTGACCTCCGGTTTAGCATGGATAACGCTGGTCAGAGCTGGTGTTACTTATTATCACTAGGCTGACCACCGGTTTAGCATGGATAACGCTGGTCAGAGCTGGCGTTATTATCACTAGGCTGACCTCCAGTTTAGCATGGATAACGCTGGTCAGAGCTGGTGTTATTATCACTAGACTGACCTCCGGTGTAGCATGGATAACGCTGGTCAGAGCTGGTGTTATTATCACTAGGCTGACCTCCGGTTTAGCATGGATAACGCTGGTCAGAGCTGGTGTTATTATCACTAGGCTGACCTCCGGTGTAGCATGGATAATGCTGGTCAGAGCTGGTGTTAAAATCACTAGGCTGACATCCGGTTTAGCATGGATAAGGCTGGTCAGAGCTGGTGTTATTATCACTAGGCTGACCTCCAGTTTAGCATGTATAACGCTGGTCAGAGCTGGCGTTATTATCACTAGGCTGACCTCCGGATTAGCATGGATAACACTGGTCAGAGCTGGTGTTATTATCACTAGGCTGACCTCCGGTTTAGCATGGATAACGCTGGTCAGAGCTGGTGTTATTATCACTAGGTTGACCTCCGGTTTAGCATGGATAACGCTGGTCAGAGCTGGCGTTATTATCACTAGGCTGACCTCCGGATTAGCATGGATAACGCTGGTCAGAGCTGGTGTTATTATCACTAGGCTGACCTCCGGATTAGCATGGATAACGCTGGTCAGAGCTGGTGTTATTATCACTAGGCTGACCTCCGGTGTAACATGGATAATGCTGGTCAGAGCTGGTGTTATTATCACTAGGCTGACCTCCGGTGTAACATGGATAGTGCTGGTCAGAGCTGGTGTTAGTATCACTAGACTGACCTCCGGTTTAGCATGGATAACGCTGGTCAGAGCTGGCGTTATTATCACTAGGCTGACCTCCGGATTAGCATGGATAACGCTGGTCAGAGCTGGTGTTATTATCACTAGGCTGACCTCCGGTTTAGCATGGATAATGCTGGTCAGAGCTGGTGTTATTATCACTAGGCTGACCTCCGGTTTAGCATGGATAATGCTGGACAGAGCTGGTGTTATTATCACTAGGCTGACCTCCGGTGTAGCATGGATAACGCTGGTCAGAGCTGGTGTTATTATCACTAGGTTGACCTTCGGTTTAGCATGGATAACGCTGGTCAGAGCTGGCGTTTATATCACTAGGCTGACCTCCGGTTTAGCATGGACGCTGGTCAGAGCTGGCGTTATTATCACTAGGCTGACCTCCGGTTTAGCATGGATAACGCTGGACAGAGCTGGTGTTATTATCACTAGGCTGACCTCCGGTTTAGCATGGATAACGCTGGACAGAGCTGGTGTTATTATCACTAGGCTGACCTCCGGTGTAGCATGGATAACGCTGGTCATAGCTGGCGTTATTATCACTAGGCTGACCTCCGGTGTAGCATGGATAACGCTGGTCAGAGCTGGCGTTATTATCACTAGGCTGACCTCCGGTTTAGCATGGATAACGCTGGTCAGAGCTGGCGTTATTATCACTAGGCTGACCACCGGTTTAGCATGGATAACGTTGGTCAGAGCTGGCGTTATTATCACTAGGCTGACCTCCGGTTTAGCATGGACAACGCTGGTCAGAGCTGGCGTTTTTATTACTAGGCTGACCTCCGGTGTAGCATGGATAATGCTGGTCAGAGCTGGTGTTATTATCACTAGGCTGACATCCGGTTTAGCATGGATAAGGCTGGTCAGAGCTGGCGTTATTATCACTAGGCTGACCTCCGGTGTAGCATGGATAACGCTGGTCTGAGCTGGTGTTATTATCACTAGGCTGACATCCGGTTTAGCATGGATAACGCTGGTCAGAGCTGGTGTTATTATCACTAGGCTGACCTTCGGTTTAGCATGGATAACGCTGGTCAGAGCTGGTGTTATTATCACTAGGCTGACCTCCGCTGTAGCATGGATAACGCTGGTCAGAGCTGGTGTTATTATCACTAGGCTGACCTCCTCTGTAGCATGGATAACGCTGGTCAGAGCTGGTGTTATTATCACTAGGCTGACCTCCGGTTTAGCATGGATAACGCTGGTCAGAGCTGGTGTTATTATCACTAGGCTGACCTCCGGTTTAGCATGGATAACGCTGGTCAGAGCTGGTGTTATTATCACTAGGCTGACCTCCGGTGTAACATGGATAACGCTGGTCAGAGCTGGTGTTATTATCACTAGGCTGACCTCCGGTTTAGCATGGATAACGCTGGTCTGAGCTGGTGTTATTATCACTAGGCTGACCTCCGGTTTAGCATGGATAATGCTGGTCAGAGCTGGTGTTATTATCACTAGGCTGACCTCCGGTTTAGCATGGATAATGCTGGTCAGAGCTGGTGTTATTATCACTAGGCTGACCTCCGGTTTAGCATGGATAATGCTGGTCAGAGCTGGTGTTATTATCACTAGGCTGACCTCCGGTTTAGCATGGATAACACTGGTCAGAGCTGGTGTTATTATCACTAGGCTGACCTCCGGTTTAGCATGAATAAGCCTGGTCAGAGCTGGTGTTATTATCACTAGGCTGACCTCCAGTTTAGCATGGATAACACTGGTCAGAGCTGGTGTTATTATCACTAGGCTGACCTCCGGTGTAGCATGGATAATGCTGGTCAGTGCTGGTGTTATTATCACTAGGCTGACCTCCAGTTTAGCATGGATAACGCTGGTTAGAGCTGGCGTTATTATCACTAGGCTGACCTCCTGTTTAGCATGGATAACGCTGGTCAGAGCTGGTGTTATTATCACTAGGCTGACCTCCGGATTAGCATGGATAACGCTGGTCAGAGCTGGTGTTATTATCACTAGGCTGACCTCCGGTGTAGCATGGATAACGCTGGTCAGAGCTGGTGTTATTATCACTAGGCTGACCTCCGGTTTAGCATGAATAAGCCTGGTCAGAGCTGGTGTTATTATCACTAGGCTGACCTCCGGTTTAGCATGGATAACGCTGGTCAGTGCTGGTGTTATTATCACTAGGCTGACCTCCGGTGTAACATGGATAACGCTGGTCAGAGCTGGCGTTATTATCACTAGGCTGACCTCCTGTTTAGCATGGATAACGCTGGTCAGAGCTGGTGTTATTATCACTAGGCTGACCTCCGGATTAGCATGGATAACGCTGGTCAGAGCTGGTGTTATTATCACTTGGCTGACCTCCGGTGTAGCATGGATAACGCTGGTCAGAGCTGGTGTTATTATCACTAGGCTGACCTCCGGTTTAGCATGGATAACGCTGGTCAGAACTGGCGTTATTATCCCTAGGCTGACCTCCGGTTAAGCATGGATAATGCTGGTCAGAGCTGGCGTTATTATCACTAGGCTGACCTCCGGTGTAGCATGGATAACGCTGGTCAGAGCTGGTGTTATTATCACTAGGCTGACCTCCGGTTTAGCATGGATAACGCTGGTCTGAGCTGGTGTTATTATTACTAGGCTGACCTCCGGTGTAACATGGATAACGCTGGTCTGAGCTGGTGTTATTATCACTAGGCTGACCTCCGGTTTAGCATGGATAACGCTGGTCAGAGCTGGTGTTATTATCACTAGGCTGACCTCCGGTGTAGCATGGATAACGCTGGTTAGAGATGGCGTTATTATCACTAGGCTGACCTCCGGTGTAGCATGGATAACGCTGGTTAGAGATGGCGTTATTATCACTAGGCTGACCTCCGGTGTAGCATGGATAACACTGGTCAGAGCTGGTGTTATTATCACTAGGCTGACCTCCGGTTTAGCATGGATAACGCTGGTCAGAGCTGGTGTTATTATCACTAGGCTGACCTCCGGTGTAGCATGGATAACACTGGTCAGAGCTGGTGTTATTATCACTAGGCTGACCTCCGGTGTAGCATGGATAACACTGGTCAGAGCTGGTGTTATTATCACTAGGCTGACCTCCGGTGTAGCATGGATAACGCTGGTTAGAGATGGCGTTATTATCACTAGGCTGACCTCCGGTTTAGCATGGATAACGCTGGTCAGAGCTGGTGTTATTATCACTAGGCTGACCTCCGGTGTAGCATGGATAACACTGGTCAGAGCTGGTGTTATTATCACTAGGCTGACCTCCGGTGTAGCATGGATAACACTGGTCAGAGCTGGTGTTATTATCACTAGGCTGACCTCCGGTGTAGCATGGATAACGCTGGTTAGAGATGGCGTTATTATCACTAGGCTGACCTCCGGTGTATCATGGATAACGCTGGTCAGAGCTGGCGTTATTATCACTAGGCTGACCTCCGGTGTAGCATGGATAACACTGGTTACAGCTGGTGTTATTATCACTAGGCTGACCTCCGGTTTAGCATGGATAACGCTGGTCACAGCTGGTGTTATTATCACTAGGCTGACCTCCGGTGTAGCATGGATAACGCTGGTCAGAGCTGGTGTTATTATCACTAGGCTGACCTCCGGTTTAGCATGGATAACGCTGGTCAGAGCTGGTGTTATTATCACTAGGCTGACCTCCGGTGTAGCATGGATAACGCTGGTCAGAGCTGGTGTTATTATCACTAGGCTGACCTCCGGTTTAGCATGGATAACGCTGGTCAGAGCTGGTGTTATTATCACTAGGCTGACCACCGGTTTAGCATGGATAACGCTGGTCAGAGCTGGCGTTATTATCACTAGGCTGACCTCCAGTTTAGCATGGATAACGCTGGTCAGAGCTGGTGTTATTATCACTAGACTGACCTCCGGTGTAGCATGGATAACGCTGGTCAGAGCTGGTGTTATTATCACTAGGCTGACCTCCGGTTTAGCATGGATAACGCTGGTCAGAGCTGGTGTTATTATCACTAGGCTGACCTCCGGTGTAGCATGGATAATGCTGGTCAGAGCTGGTGTTATTATCACTAGGCTGACATCCGGTTTAGCATGGATAAGGCTGGTCAGAGCTGGTGTTATTATCACTAGGCTGACCTCCGGATTAGCATGGATAACACTGGTCAGAGCTGGCGTTAATATCAATAGGCTGACCTCCGGTTTAGCATGGATAACACTGGTCAGAGCTGGTGTTATTATCACTAGGCTGACCTCCGGTTTAGCATGGATAACGCTGGTCAGAGCTGGTGTTATTATCACTAGGTTGACCTCCGGTTTAGCATGGATAACGCTGGTCAGAGCTGGCGTTATTATCACTAGGCTGACCTCCGGATTAGCATGGATAACGCTGGTCAGAGCTGGTGTTATTATCACTAGGCTGACCTCCGGATTAGCATGGATAACGCTGGTCAGAGCTGGTGTTATTATCACTAGGCTGACCTCCGGTGTAACATGGATAATGCTGGTCAGAGCTGGTGTTATTATCACTAGGCTGACCTCCGGTGTAACATGGATAGTGCTGGTCAGAGCTGGTGTTAGTATCACTAGACTGACCTCCGGTTTAGCATGGATAACGCTGGTCAGAGCTGGCGTTATTATCACTAGGCTGACCTCCGGATTAGCATGGATAACGCTGGTCAGAGCTGGTGTTATTATCACTAGGCTGACCTCCGGTT
Organism: Pseudophryne corroboree; assembly: GCF_028390025.1. Classification (NCBI taxonomy): domain Eukaryota; kingdom Metazoa; phylum Chordata; class Amphibia; order Anura; family Myobatrachidae; genus Pseudophryne; species Pseudophryne corroboree. Next base: position 838,235,244 of record NC_086449.1, on the reverse strand, counting down.
TAGCATGGATAATGCTGGTCAGAGCTGGTGTTATTATCACTAGGCTGACCTCCGGTTTAGCATGGATAATGCTGGACAGAGCTGGTGTTATTATCACTAGGCTGACCTCCGGTGTAGCATGGATAACGCTGGTCAGAGCTGGCGTTTATATCACTAGGCTGACCTCCGGTTTAGCATGGACGCTGGTCAGAGCTGGCGTTATTATCACTAGGCTGACCTCCGGTTTAGCATGGATAACGCTGGACAGAGCTGGTGTTATTATCACTAGGCTGACCTCCGGTTTAGCATGGATAACGCTGGACAGAGCTGGTGTTATTATCACTAGGCTGACCTCCGGTGTAGCATGGATAACGCTGGTCATAGCTGGCGTTATTATCACTAGGCTGACCTCCGGTGTAGCATGGATAACGCTGGTCAGAGCTGGCGTTATTATCACTAGGCTGACCTCCGGTTTAGCATGGATAACGCTGGTCAGAGGTGGTGTTATTATCACTAGGCTGACCTCCGGTGTAGCATGGATAATGCTGGTCAGAGCTGGCGTTATTATCACTAGGCTGACATCCGGTTTAGCATGGATAACGCTGGTCAGAGCTGGTGTTATTATCACTAGGCTGACATCCGGTTTAGCATGGATAACGCTGGTCAGAGCTGGTGTTATTATCACTAGGCTGACATCCGGTTTAGCATGGATAACGCTGGTCAGAGCTGGCGTTATTATCACTAGGCTGACCTCCATTGTAACATGGATTACGCTGGTCAGAGCTGGTGTTATTATCACTAGGCTGACCTCCGGTGTAGCATGGATAACGCTGGACAGAGCTGGTGTTATTATCACTAGGCTGACCTCTGGTGTAGCATGGATAACGCTGGTCATAGCTGGCGTTATTATCACTAGGCTGACCTCTGGTGTAGCATAGATAACGCTGGTCAGAGCTGGCGTTATTATCACTAGGCTGACCTCCGGTTTAGCATGGATAACGCTGGTCAGAGCTGGTGTTATTATCACTAGGCTGACCTCCGGTGTAACATGGATAACGCTGGTCAGAGCTGGTGTTATTATCACTAGGCTGACCTCCGGTTTAGCATGGATAACGCTGGTCAGAGCTGGCGTTATTATCACTAGGCTGACCTCCGGTGTAACATGGATAACGCTGGTCAGAGCTGGTGTTATTATCACTAGGCTGACCTCCGGTTTAGCATGGATAACGCTGGTCAGAGCTGGTGTTATTATCACTAGGCTGACCTCCGGTGTAGCATGGATAACGCTGGTCAGAGCTGGTGTTATTATCACTAGGCTGACCTCCGGTTTAGCATGGATAACGCTGGTCACAGCTGGTGTTATTATCACTAGGCTGACCTCCGGTTTAGCATGGATAATGCTGGTCAGAGCTGGCGTTATTATCACTAGGCTGACCTCCGGTTTAGCATGGATAACGCTGGTCAGAGCTGGTGTTATTATCACTAGGCTGACCTCCGGTTTAGCATGGATAACGCTGGTCAGAGCTGGCATTATTATCACTAGGCTGACCTCCGGTTTAGCATGGATAACGCTGGTCAGAGCTGGCGTTATTATCACTAGGCTGACCTCCGGTTTAGCATGGATAATGCTGGTCAGAGCTGGTGTTATTTTCACTAGGCTGACCTCCGGTTTAGCATGGATAACGCTGGACAGAACTGGCGTTATTATCCCTAGGCTGACCTCCGGTTTAGCATGGATAATGCTGGTCAGAGCTGGCGTTATTATAACTAGGATGACCTCCGGTTTAGCATGGATAATGCTGGTCAGAGCTGGCGTTATTATCACTAGGCTGACCTCCGGTGTAACATGGATAATGCTGGTCAGAGCTGGTGTTATTATCACTAGGCTGACCTCCGGTTTAGCATGGATAACGCTGGTCAGAGCTGGCGTTATTATCCCTAGGCTGACCTCCGGTTTAGCATGGATAATGCTGGTCAGAGCTGGCGTTATTATCCCTAGGCTGACCTCCGGTTTAGCATGGATAACGCTGGACAGAACTGGCGTTATTATACCTAGGCTGACCTCCGGTTTAGCATGGATAACGCTGGTCAGAGCTGGCGTTATTATAACTAGGATGACCTCCGGTTTAGCACAGATAACCCTGGTCAGAGCTGGTGTTATTATCACTAGGCTGACCTCCGGTTTAGAATGGATAACGCTGGTCAGAGCTGGCGTTATTATTACTAGGCTGACCTCCGGTTTAGCATGGATAACGCTGGTCAGAGCTGGCGTTATTATTACTAGGCTGACCTCCGGTTTAGCATGGATAACGCTGGTCAGAGCTGGCGTTATTATCACTAGGCTGACCTCCGGTGTAGCATGGATAACGCTGGTCAGAGCTGGCATTATTATCACTAGGCTGACCTCCGGTTTAGCATGGATAACGCTGGTCAGAGCTGGTGTTATTATCACTAGGCTGACCTCCTGTGTAACATGGATAACGCTGGTCAGAGCTGGTGTTATTATCACTGGGCTGTCCTCCGGTTTAGCATGGATAACGCTGGTCAGAACTGGTGTTATTATCACTAGGCTGACCTCCGGTTTAGCATGGATAATGCTAGTCAGAGCTGGTGTTATTATCACTAGGCTGACCTCCGGTTTAGCATGGATAACGCTGGTCTGAGCTGGCGTTATTATCACTAGGCTGACCTCCGGTTTAGCATGGATAACGCTGTAGAGAGCTGGTGTTATTATCACTAGGCTGACCTCCGGTTTAGCATGGATAATGCTGGTCAGAGCTGGTGTTATTATCACTAGGCTGACCTCCGGTTTAGCACAGATAACGCTGGTCAGAGCTGGTGTTATTATCACTAGGCTGACCTCCGGTTTAGCATGGATAACGCTGGTCAGAGCTGGCGTTATTATTACTAGGCTGACCTCCGGTTTAGCATGGATAACGCTGGTCAGAGCTGGCGTTATTATCACTAGGCTGACCTCCGGTTTAGCATGGATAACGCTGGTCAGAGCTGGCGTTATTATCACTAGGCTGACCTCCGGTTTAGCATGGATAACATTGGTCAGAGCTGGCGTTATTATCACTAGGCTGACATCCGGTTTAGCATGGATAACGCCGGTCAGAGCTGGTGTTATTATCACTAGGCTGACCTCCGGTGTAGCATGGATAACGCTGTAGAGAGCTGGTGTTATTATCACTAGGCTGACCTCCGGTGTATCATGGATAACGCTGGTCAGAGCTGGTGTTATTATCACTAGGCTGACCTCCGGTTTAGCATGGATAACGCTGGTCAGACCTGGTGTTATTATCACTAGGCTGACCTCCGGTGTAGCATGGATAACGCTGTAGAGAGCTGGTGTTATTATCACTAGGCTGACCTCCGGTGTAGCATGGATAACACTGGTCAGAGCTGGTGTTATTATCACTAGGATGACCTCCGGCTTAGCATGGATAACGCTGGTCAGAGCTGGTGTTATTATCACTAGGCTGACCTCCGGTTTAGCATGGATAACGCTAGTCAGAGCTGGTGTTATTATCACTAGGCTGACCTCCGGTTTAGCAGATAACGCTGGTCAGAGCTGGTGTTATTATCACTAGGCTGACCTCCGGTTTAGCATGGATAACGCTGGTCAGAGCTGGTGTTATTATCACTAGGCTGACCTCCGGTGTAGCATGGATAACGCTGGTCAGAGCTGGCGTTATTATCACTAGGCTGACCTCCGGTATAGCATGGATAATGCTGGTCAGAGCTGGTGTTATTATCACTAGGCTGACCTCCGGTGTAACATGGATAATGCTGGTCAGAGCTGGTGTTATTATCACTAGGCTGACCTCCGGTGTAACATGGATAATGCTGGTCAGAGCTGGTGTTATTATCACTAGGCTGACATCCGGTTTAGCATGGATAATGCTGGTCAGAACTGGTGTTATTATCACTAGGCTGACCTCCGGTGTAACATGGATAATGCTGGTCAGAGCTGGTGTTATTATCACTAGGCTGATCTCCGGTGTAGCATGGATAACGCTGGTCAGAGCTGGCGTTATTATCACTAGGCTGACCTCCGGTTTAGCATGGATAACGCTGGTCAGAGCTGGTGTTATTATCACTAGGCTGACCTCCGGCTTAGCATGGATAACGCTGGTCAGAGCTGGCGTTATTATCACTAGGCTGACCTCCGGTATATGCATGGATAACGCTGGTCACAGCTGGTGTTATTATCACTAGGCTGACCTCCGGTTTAGCATGGATAACGCTGGTCAGAGCTGGCGTTATTATCTCTAGGCTGACCTCCGGTTTAGCATGGATAACGCTGGTCAGAGCTGGCGTTATTATCACTAGGCTGACCTCCGGTTTAGCATGGATAACGCTGGTCAGAGCTGGCGTTATTATCCCTAGGCTGACCTCCGGCGTAGCATGGATAACGCTGGTCAGAGCTGGTGTTATTATCACTAGGCTGACCTCCGGTATAGCATGGATAACGCTGGTCAGAGCTGGTGTTATTATCACTAGGCTGACCTCCGGTGTAACATGGATAACGCTGGTCAGAGCTGGTGTTATTATCACTAGGCTGACCTCCGGTGTACCATGGATAACGCTGGTCAGAGCTGGTGTTATTATCACTAGGCTGACCTCCGGTTTAGCATGGATAACGCTGGTCACAGCTGGTGTTATTATCACTAGGCTGACCTCCGGTTTAGCAGATAACGCTGGTCAGAGCTGGTGTTATTATCACTAGGCTGACCTCCGGTGTAGCATGGATAATGCTGGTCAGAGCTGGCGTTATTATCACTAGGCTGACCCCAGGTGTAGCATGGATAACGCTGGTCAGAGCTGGTGTTATTATCACTAGGCTGACCTCCGGTATAGCATGGATAATGCTGGTCAGAGCTGGTGTTATTATCACTAGGCTGATCTCCGGTTTAGCATGGATAATGCTGGTCAGAGCTGGTGTTATTATCACTAGGCTGACCTCCGGTGTAGCTTGGATAACGCTGGTCAGAGCTGGCGTTATTATCACTAGGCTGACCTCCGGTTTAGCATGGATAACGCTGGTCAGAGCTGGTGTTATTATCACTAGGCTGACCTACGGTTTAGCATGGATAACGCTGGTCAGAGCTGGTGTTATTATCACTAGGCTGACCTCCGGTTTAGCATGGATAACGCTGGTCAGAGCTGGTGTTATTATCACTAGGCTGACCTCCGGTTTAGCATGGATAACGCTGGTCAGAGCTGGTGTTATTATCACTAGGCTGACCTCCGGTGTAGCATGGATAACGCTGGTCAGAGCTGGTGTTATTATCACTAGGCTGACCTCCGGTGTAACATGGATAACGCTGGTCAGAGCTGGTGTTATTATCACTAGACTGACCTCCGGTGTAGCATGTATAACGCTGGTCAGAGCTGGTGTTATTATCACTAGGCTGACCACCGGTTTAGCATGGATAACGTTGGTCAGAGCGGGTGTTATTATCACTAGGCTGACCTCCGGTATAGCATGGATATTGCTGGTCAGAGCTGGTGTTATTATCACTAGGCTGACCTCCGGTGTAGCATGGATAACGCTGGTCAGAGCTGGTGTTATTATCACTAGGCTGACCTCCGGTGTAACATGGATAACGCTGGTCAGAGCTGGTGTTATTATCACTAGACTGACCTCCGGTGTAGCATGTATAACGCTGGTCAGAGCTGGTGTTATTATCACTAGGCTGACCACCGGTTTAGCATGGATAACGTTGGTCAGAGCTGGTGTTATTATCACTAGGCTGACCTCCGGTATAGCATGGATATTGCTGGTCAGAGCTGGCGTTATTATCACTAGGCTGACCACCGGTGTAGCATGGATAACGTTGGTCAGAGCTGGTGTTATTATCACTAGGCTGACCTCCGGTTTAGCATGGACAACGCTGGTCAGAGCTGGCGTTATTATCACTAGGCTGACCACCGGTTTAGCATGGATAACGTTGGTCAGAGCTGGTGTTATTATCACTAGGCTGACCTCCGGTTTAGCATGGACAACGCTGGTCAGAGCTGGTGTTATTATCCCTATGCTGACCTCCGGTGTAGCATGGATAACGTTGGTCAGAGCTGGTGTTATTATCACTAGGCTGACCTCCGGTTTAGCATGGATAACGCTGGTCAGAGCTGGTGTTATTATCACTAGGCTGACCTCCGGTTTAGCATGGATAACGCTGGTCAGAGCTGGTGTTATTATCGCTAGGCTGACCTCCGGTTTAGCATGGATAACGCTGGTCAGAGCTGGTGTTATTATCACTAGGCTGACCTCCGGTTTAGCATGGATAACGCTGGTCAGAGCTGGTGTTATTATCACTAGGCTGACCTCCGGATTAGCATTGATAACGCTGGTCAGAGCTGGCGTTATTATCACTAGGCTGACCTCCGGTTTAGCATGGATAACGCTGGTCAGAGCTGGTGTTATTATCACTAGGCTGACCTCCGGATTAGCATGGATAACGCTGGTCAGAGCTGGCGTTATTATCACTAGGCTGACCTCCGGTTTAGCATGGATAATGCTGGTCAGAGCTGGCGTTATTATCACTAGGCTGACCTACGGTTTAGCATGGATAACGCTGGTCAGAGCTGGTGTTATTATCACTAGGCTGACCTCCGGTTTAGCATGGATAACGCTGGTCAGAGCTGGTGTTATTATCACTAGGCTGACATCCGGTTTAGCATGGATAACGCTGGTCAGAGATGGCGTTATTATCACTAGGCTGACCTCCGGTTTAGCATGGACGCTGGTCAGAGCTGGCGTTATTATCACTAGGCTGACCTCCGGTTTAGCATGGATAACGCTGGACAGAGCTGGTGTTATTATCACTAGGCTGACCTCCGGTGTAGCATGGATAACGCTGGTCAGAGCTGGCGTTATTATCACTAGGCTGACCTCCGGTGTAGCATGGATAACGCTGGTCAGAGCTGGCGTTATTATCACTAGGCTGACCTCTGGTTTAGCATGGATAACGCTGGTCAGAGCTGGCGTTATTATCACTAGGCTGACCTCCGGTTTAGCATGGATAACGCTGGACAGAGCTGGTGTTATTATCACTAGGCTGACCTCCAGTGTAGCATGGATAACGCTGGTCAGAGCTGGCGTTATTATCACTAGGCTGACCTCCGGTTTAGCATGGATAATGCTGGTCAGAGCTGGTGTTATTATCACTAGGCTGACCTCCGGTGTAGCATGGATAATGCTGGTCAGAGCTGGTGTTATTATCACTAGGCTGACCACCGGTTTAGCATGGATAACGCTGGTCAGTGCTGGTGTTATTATCACTAGGCTGACCTCCGGTTTAGCATGGATAACGTTGGTTAGAGCTGGCATTATTATCACTAGGCTGACCTCCGGTTTAGCATGGATAACGCTGGTCAGAGCTGGTGTTATTATCACTAGGCTGACCTCCGGTTTAGCATGGATAACGCTGGACAGAGCTGGTGTTATTATCACTAGGCTGACCTCCGGTTTAGCATGTATAACGCTGGTCAGAGCTGGTGTTATTATCACTAGGCTGACCTCCGGTTTAGCCTGGATAACGCAGGTCAGAGCTGGTGTTATTATCACTAGACTGACCTCCGGTTTTGCATGGATAACGCTGGTCAGAGCTGGCGTTATTATACCTAGGTTGACCTCCGGTTTAGCATGGATAACGCTGGTCAGAGCTGGTGTTATTATCACTAGGCTGACCTCCGGTGTAACATGGATAACGCTGGTCAGAGATGGCGTTATTATCACTAGGCTGACCTCCGGTTTAGCATGGATAATGCTGGTCAGAGCTGGCGTTATAATCACTAGGCTGACCTCCGGTTTAGCATGGATAACGCTGGTCAGGGCTGGCATTATTATCACTAGGCTGACCTCCGGTTTAGCATGGATAACGCTGGTCAGAGCTGGCGTTATTATCACTAGGCTGACATTCGGTTTAGCATGGATAACGCTGGTCAGAGCTGGCGTTATTATCACTAGGCTGACCTACGGTTTAGCATGGATAACACTGGTCAGAGCTGGTGTTATTATCACTAGGCTGACCTCCGGTGTAACATGGATAACGCTGGTCAGAGCTGGTGTTATTATCACTAGGCTGACCTCCGGTGTAACATGGATAACGCTGGTCAGAGCTGGTGTTATTATCACTAGGCTGACCTCCGGTTTAGCAGATAACGCTGGTCAGAGCTGGTGTTATTATCACTAGGCTGACCTCCGTGTAGCATGGATAATGCTGGTCAGAGCTGGCGTTATTATCACTAGGCTGACCTCCGGTGTAGCATGGATAATGCTGGTCAGAGCTGGTGTTATTATCACTAGGCTGACCTCCGGTTTAGCAGATAACGCTGGTCAGAGCTGGTGTTATTATCACTAGGCTGACCTCCGGTGTAGCATGGATAATGCTGGTCAGAGCTGGCGTTATTATCACTAGGCTGACCTCCGGTGTAGCATGGATAACGCTGGTCAGAGCTGGCGTTATTATCACTAGGCTGACCTTCGGTTTAGCATGGATAACGCTGGTCAGAGCTGGTGTTACTATCACTAGGCTGACCTCCGGTGTAGCATGGATAACGCTGGTCAGAGCTGGTGTTATTATCACTAGGCTGACATCCGGTTTAGCATGGATAACGCTGGTCAGAGCTGGTGTTACTATCACTAGGCTGACCTCCGGTGTAGCATGGATAACGCTGGTCAGAGCTGGCGTTATTATCACTAGGCTGACCTCCGGTTTAGCATGGATAACGCTGGTCAGAGCTGCTGTTACTATCACTAGGCTGACCTCCGGTGTAGCATGGATAACGCTGGTCAGAGCTGGTGTTATTATCACTAGGTTGACCTCCGGTGTAGCATGGATAACGCTGGTCAGAGCTGGCGTTATTATCACTAGGCTGACCTCCGGTGTAGCATGGATAACACTGGTCAGAGCTGGTGTTATTATCACTAGGCTGACATCCGGTTTAGCATGGATAACGCTGGTCAGAGCTGGTGTTATTATCACTAGGCTGACCTCCGGTGTAACATGGATAACGCTGGTCAGAGCTGGTGTTATTATCACTAGGCTGACCTCCGGTGTAACATGGATAACGCTGGTCATAGCTGGCGTTATTATCACTAGGCTGACCTCCGGTTTAGCATGGATAACGCTGGTCAGAGCTGGTGTTATTATCACTAGGCTGACCTCCGGTGTAGCATGGATAACGCTGTAGAGAGCTCGTGTTATTATCACTAGGCTGACCTCCGGTGTATCATGGATAACGCTGGTCAGAGCTGGTGTTATTATCACTAGGCTGACCTCCGGTTTAGCATGGATAACGCTGGTCAGACCTGGTGTTATTATCACTAGGCTGACCTCCGGTGTAGCATGGATAACGCTGTAGAGAGCTGGTGTTATTATCACTAGGCTGACCTCCGGTGTAGCATGGATAACACTGGTCAGAGCTGGTGTTATTATCACTAGGATGACCTCCGGCTTAGCATGGATAACGCTGGTCAGAGCTGGTGTTATTATCACTAGGCTGACCTCCGGTTTAGCATGGATAACGCTAGTCAGAGCTGGTGTTATTATCACTAGGCTGACCTCCGGTTTAGCAGATAACGCTGGTCAGAGCTGGTGTTATTATCACTAGGCTGACCTCCGGTTTAGCATGGATAACGCTGGTCAGAGCTGGTGTTATTATCACTAGGCTGACCTCCGGTGTAGCATGGATAACGCAGGTCAGAGCTGGCGTTATTATCACTAGGCTGACCTCCGGTATAGCATGGATAATGCTGGTCAGAGCTGGTGTTATTATCACTAGGCTGACCTCCGGTGTAACATGGATAATGCTGGTCAGAGCTGGTGTTATTATCACTAGGCTGACCTCCGGTGTAACATGGATAATGCTGGTCAGAGCTGGTGTTATTATCACTAGGCTGACATCCGGTTTAGCATGGATAATGCTGGTCAGAACTGGTGTTATTATCACTAGGCTGACCTCCGGTGTAACATGGATAATGCTGGTCAGAGCTGGTGTTATTATCACTAGGCTGATCTCCGGTGTAGCATGGATAACGCTGGTCAGAGCTGGCGTTATTATCACTAGGCTGACCTCCGGTTTAGCATGGATAACGCTGGTCAGAGCTGGTGTTATTATCACTAGGCTGACCTCCGGCTTAGCATGGATAACGCTGGTCAGAGCTGGCGTTATTATCACTAGGCTGACCTCCGGTATATGCATGGATAACGCTGGTCACAGCTGGTGTTATTATCACTAGGCTGACCTCCGGTTTAGCAAGGATAACGCTGGTCAGAGCTGGCGTTATTATCACTAGGCTGACCTCCGGTTTAGCATGGATAACGCTGGTCAGAGCTGGCGTTATTATCACTAGGCTGACCTCCGGTTTAGCATGGATAACGCTGGTCAGAGCTGGCGTTATTATCCCTAGGCTGACCTCCGGCGTAGCATGGATAACGCTGGTCAGAGCTGGTGTTATTATCACTAGGCTGACCTCCGGTATAGCATGGATAACGCTGGTCAGAGCTGGTGTTATTATCACTAGGCTGACCTCCGGTGTAACATGGATAACGCTGGTCAGAGCTGGTGTTATTATCACTAGGCTGACCTCCGGTGTACCATGGATAACGCTGGTCAGAGCTGGTGTTATTATCACTAGGCTGACCTCCGGTTTAGCATGGATAACGCTGGTCACAGCTGGTGTTATTATCACTAGGCTGACCTCCGGTTTAGCAGATAACGCTGGTCAGAGCTGGTGTTATTATCACTAGGCTGACCTCCGGTGTAGCATGGATAATGCTGGTCAGAGCTGGCGTTATTATCACTAGGCTGACCCCAGGTGTAGCATGGATAACGCTGGTCAGAGCTGGTGTTATTATCACTAGGCTGACCTCCGGTATAGCATGGATAATGCTGGTCAGAGCTGGTGTTATTATCACTAGGCTGATCTCCGGTTTAGCATGGATAATGCTGGTCAGAGCTGGTGTTATTATCACTAGGCTGACCTCCGGTGTAGCTTGGATAACGCTGGTCAGAGCTGGCGTTATTATCACTAGGCTGACCTCCGGTTTAGCATGGATAACGCTGGTCAGAGCTGGTGTTATTATCACTAGGCTGACCTACGGTTTAGCATGGATAACGCTGGTCAGAGCTGGTGTTATTATCACTAGGCTGACCTCCGGTTTAGCATGGATAACGCTGGTCAGAGCTGGTGTTATTATCACTAGGCTGACCTCCGGTTTAGCATGGATAACGCTGGTCAGAGCTGGTGTTATTATCACTAGGCTGACCTCCGGTGTAGCATGGATAACGCTGGTCAGAGCTGGTGTTATTATCACTAGGCTGACCTCCGGTGTAACATGGATAACGCTGGTCAGAGCTGATGTTATTATCACTAGACTGACCTCCGGTGTAGCATGTATAACGCTGGTCAGAGCTGGTGTTATTATCACTAGGCTGACCACCGGTTTAGCATGGATAACGTTGGTCAGAGCGGGTGTTATTATCACTAGGCTGACCTCCGGTATAGCATGGATATTGCTGGTCAGAGCTGGTGTTATTATCACTAGGCTGACCTCCGGTGTAGCATGGATAACGCTGGTCAGAGCTGGTGTTATTATCACTAGGCTGACCTCCGGTGTAACATGGATAACGCTGGTCAGAGCTGGTGTTATTATCACTAGACTGACCTCCGGTGTAGCATGTATAACGCTGGTCAGAGCTGGTGTTATTATCACTAGGCTGACCACCGGTTTAGCATGGATAACGTTGGTCAGAGCTGGTGTTATTATCACTAGGCTGACCTCCGGTATAGCATGGATATTGCTGGTCAGAGCTGGCGTTATTATCACTAGGCTGACCACCGGTGTAGCATGGATAACGTTGGTCAGAGCTGGTGTTATTATCACTAGGCTGACCTCCGGTTTAGCATGGACAACGCTGGTCAGAGCTGGCGTTATTATCACTAGGCTGACCACCGGTTTAGCATGGATAACGTTGGTCAGAGCTGGTGTTATTATCACTAGGCTGACCTCCGGTTTAGCATGGACAACGCTGGTCAGAGCTGGTGTTATTATCCCTATGCTGACCTCCGGTGTAGCATGGATAACGTTGGTCAGAGCTGGTGTTATTATCACTAGGCTGACCTCCGGTGTAGCATGGATAACGTTGGTCAGAGCTGGTGTTATTATAACTAGGCTGACCTCCGGTTTAGCATGGACAACGCTGGTCAGAGCTGGTGTTATTATCTCTATGCTGACCTCCGGTGTAGCATGGATAACGTTGGTCAGAGCTGGTGTTATTATCACTAGGCTGACCTCCGGTTTTGCATGGATAACGCTGGTCAGAGCTGGTGTTATTATCACTAGGCTGACCTCCGGTTTAGCATGGATAACGCTGGTCACAGCTGGTGTTATTATCACTAGGCTGACCTCCGGTTTAGCAGATAACGCTGGTCAGAGCTGGTGTTATTATCACTAGGCTGACCTCCGGTGTAGCATGGATAATGCTGGTCAGAGCTGGCGTTATTATCACTAGGCTGACCCCAGGTGTAGCATGGATAACGCTGGTCAGAGCTGGTGTTATTATCACTAGGCTGACCTCCGGTATAGCATGGATAATGCTGGTCAGAGCTGGTGTTATTATCACTAGGCTGATCTCCGGTTTAGCATGGATAATGCTGGTCAGAGCTGGTGTTATTATCACTAGGCTGACCTCCGGTGTAGCATGGGTAACGCTGGTCAGAGCTGGCGTTATTATCACTAGGCTGACCTCCGGTTTAGCATGGATAACGCTGGTCAGAGCTGGTGTTATTATCACTAGGCTGACCTACGGTTTAGCATGGATAACGCTGGTCAGAGCTGGTGTTATTATCACTAGGCTGACCTCCGGTTTAGCATGGATAACGCTGGTCAGAGCTGGTGTTATTATCACTAGGCTGACCTCCGGTTTAGCATGGATAACGCTGGTCAGAGCTGGTGTTATTATCACTAGTCTGACCTCCGGTGTAGCATGGATAACGCTGGTCAGAGCTGGTGTTATTATCACTAGGCTGACCTCCGGTGTAACATGGATAACGCTGGTCAGAGCTGGTGTTATTATCACTAGACTGACCTCCGGTGTAGCATGTATAACGCTGGTCAGAGCTGGTGTTATTATCACTAGGCTGACCACCGGTTTAGCATGGATAACGTTGGTCAGAGCTGGTGTTATTATCACTAGGCTGACCTCCGGTATAGCATGGATATTGCTGGTCAGAGCTGGTGTTATTATCACTAGGCTGACCTCCGGTGTAGCATGGATAACGCTGGTCAGAGCTGGTGTTAGTATCACTAGGCTGACCTCCGGTGTAACATGGATAACGCTGGTCAGAGCTGGTGTTATTATCACTAGACTGACCTCCGGTGTAGCATGTATAACGCTGGTCAGAGCTGGTGTTATTATCACTAGGCTGACCACCGGTTTAGCATGGATAACGTTGGTCAGAGCTGGTGTTATTATCACTAGGCTGACCTCCGGTATAGCATGGATATTGCTGGTCAGAGCTGGCGTTATTATCACTAGGCTGACCACCGGTGTAGCATGGATAACGTTGGTCAGAGCTGGTGTTATTATCACTAGGCTGACCTCCGGTTTAGCATGGACAACGCTGGTCAGAGCTGGCGTTATTATCACTAGGCTGACCACCGGTTTAGCATGGATAACGTTGGTCAGAGCTGGTGTTATTATCACTAGGCTGACCTCCGGTTTAGCATGGACAACGCTGGTCAGAGCTGGTGTTATTATCCCTATGCTGACCTCCGGTGTAGCATGGATAACGTTGGTCAGAGCTGGTGTTATTATCACTAGGCTGACCTCCGGTGTAGCATGGATAACGTTGGTCAGAGCTGGTGTTATTATCACTAGGCTGACCTCCGGTTTAGCATGGACAACGCTGGTCAGAGCTGGCGTTATTATCACTAGGCTGACCACCGGTTTAGCATGGATAACGTTGGTCAGAGCTGGTGTTATTATCACTAGGCTGACCTCCGGTGTAGCATGGATAACGTTGGTCAGAGCTGGTGTTATTATCACTAGGCTGACCTCCGGTGTAGCATGGATAACGTTGGTCAGAGCTGGTGTTATTATCACTAGGCTGACCTCCGGTTTAGCATGGACAACGCTGGTCAGAGCTGGTGTTATTATCCCTATGCTGACCTCCGGTGTAGCATGGATAACGTTGGTCAGAGCTGGTGTTATTATCACTAGGCTGACCTCCGGTTTTGCATGGATAACGCTTGTCACGATCCAGGTAATTCCTTATCAGTATTTACCTTCCAAATGCCTCCTGAGACTGTCCCAGTGTTCCAAGCCTGGATTCCATCTGCGCTGTCTGTGTGCAGCACGCTGCATCTCATTGTCTCAAATCTCTTTACTGTGATTCTGGCAGCTTCATGGTTAAAGCTCACATTCAAGTTACAAACAATCTTTCCCTCCAAAAGCTACCATGGGCGCAGCCATGTTTTCCTAATCACATGTTACCTTTCAGCCTATCAGCTGCACTCTGCTCTCAGCCTGATTACACAGCAGCTGCACTCTGGTCTCTGGTTAATCAGCCAGCCAATCCCTGCTTCCCAGCAGGTATAAATATCCTGTTCCTGGGGTGGAAAGATGTCAGTGCTTCAATTGTCTTCAGTGATTCCAGTGTGCAGTTCTCCCATGGACTTTCTCTGCAGTACAGCCTGACTCCCTGGTGATTACACTCTGCAGTGTAACCCGACACTCCAGTGATTAACCCTCTACAGTCTACCCTGATTCACCTGTGTCTGAACTCCGGCTTCCCAGCAGCCATTCTCCAGCTTCTTCTCCAGCGATCCTTAGCATCACTTCATGCTTCACCTGTGCTTCTAAGTACAATAGTGCATTTATATCTGCGAACCCCAGCTTCACTCAAAGCTTACCAACGATCCCAAAGTAACCATCGGTGTTCCGTCATCGATTCCAAGTCACCATCGGTGTTCCGTCATCGATCCCAAGTATTTCTCTGAACTGTGTTTCCTATTACCAGTACCAAGTCATCAGTATTCCTCTGAACTGTGTTTAATAAAACCTTTGAACTTTCCCTTGTTGTCGTGGTCACGCCTTCGGGCATTTGTTCTAAAGGTTCCCTGCATGTCCAAGAACCCTGTACTGCCTCCCAGGTACACATATACCTCAGCCCCTACAACTGAGGCTTCCCCCTGGTCAGCACCAGCCCTCGGTTGTGACAACGCTGGTCAGAGCTGGCGTTATTATACCTAGGTTGACCTCCGGTTTAGCATGGATAACGCTGGTCAGAGCTGGTGTTATTATCACTAGGCTGACCTCCGGTGTAGCATGGATAACGCTGTAGAGAGCTGGTGTTATTATCACTAGGCTGACCTCCGGTTTAGCATGGATAACGCTGTAGAGAGCTGGCGTTTTTATCACTAGGCTGACCTCCGGTTTAGCTTGGATAACGCTGGTCAGAGCTGGTGTTATTATCACTAGGCTGACCTCCAGTATAGCATGGATAACGCTGGTCAGAGCTGGTGTTATTATCACTAGGCTGACCTCCGGTGTAACATGGATAACGCTGGTCAGAGCTGGTGTTATTATCACTAGGCTGACCTCCGGTTTAGCATGGATAACGCTGGTCAGAGCTGGTGTTATTATCACTAGGCTGACCTCCGGTGTAGCATGTAAAACGCTGGTCAGAGCTGGTGTTATTATCACTAGGCTGACCTCCAGTATAGCATGGATAATGCTGGTCAGAGCTGGTGTTATTATCACTAGGCTGACCTCCGGTGTAGCATGGATAATGCTGGTCAGAGCTGGTGTTATTATCACTAGGCTGACCTCCAGTATAGCATGGATAACGCTGGTCAGAGCTGGTGTTATTATCACTAGGCTGACCTCCGGGGTAACATGGATAACGCTGGTCACAGCTGGTGTTATTATCACTAGGCTGACCTCCGGTTTAGCATGGATGATGCTGGTCAGAGCTGGTGTTATTATCACTAGGCTGACCTCCGGTGTAGCATGTATAACGCTGGTCAGAGCTGGTGTTATTATCACTAGGCTGACCTCCGGTTTAGCATGGATAACGCTGGTCAGAGCTGGCGTTATTATAACTAGGATGACCTCCGGTGTAGCATGGATAATGCTGGTCAGAGCTGGTGTTATTATCACTAGGCTGACATCCGGTGTAACATGGATAACGCTGGTCAGAGCTGGTGTTATTATCACTAGGCTGACCTCCGGTATAGCATGGATAACGCTGGTCAGAGCTGGCGTTATTATCACTAGGCTGACCTCCGGTATAGCATGGATAACGCTGGTCAGAGCTGGTGTTATTATCACTAGGCTGACCTCCGGTATAGCATGGATAACGCTGGTCAGAGCTGGTGTTATTATCACTAGACTGACCTCCGGTATAGCATGGATAACGCTGGTCAGAGCTGGCGTTATTATCACTAGGCTGACCTCCGGTTTAGCATGGATAGCGCTGGTCAGAGCTGGTGTTATTATCACTAGGCTGACCTCCGGTGTAGCATGGATAATGCTGGTCAGAGCTGGTGTTATTATCACTAGGCTGACCTCCGGTTTAGCATGGATAACGCTGGTCAGAGCTGGTGTTATTATCACTAGGCTGACCTCCGGTATAGCATGGATAACGCTGGTCAGAGCTGGTGTTATTATCACTAGGCTGACCTCCGGTATAGCATGGATAACGCTGGTCAGAGCTGGCGTTATTATCACTAGGCTGACCTCCGGTTTAGCATGGATAACGCTGTAGAGAGCTGGTGTTATTATCACTAGGCTGACATCCGGTGTAACATGGATAACGCTGGTCAGAGCTGGTGTTATTATCACTAGGCTGACCTCCGGTATAGCATGGATAGCGCTGGTCAGAGCTGGCGTTATTATCACCAGGCTGACCTCCGGTATAGCATGGATAACGCTGGTCAGAGCTGGTGTTATTATCACTAGGCTGACCTCCGGTTTAGCATGGATAACGCTGTAGAGAGCTGGTGTTATTATCACTAGGCTGACCTCCGGTGTAGCATGGATAACGCTGGTCAGAGCTGGTGTTATTATCACTAGGCTGACCTCCGGTGTAACATGGATAATGCTGGTCAGAGCTGGTGTTATTATCACTAGGCTGACCTCCGGTTTAGCATGGATAACGCTGGTCAGAGCTGGTGTTATTATAACTAGGATGACCTCCGGTGTAGCATGGATAATGCTGGTCAGAGCTGGTGTTATTATAACTAGGATGACCTCCGGTGTAACATGGATAACGCTGGTCAGAGCTGGTGTTATTATCACTAGGCTGACCTCCAGTTTAGCATGGATAACGCTGGTCAGAGCTGGTGTTATTATCACTAGGATGACCTCCGGTTTAGCATGGATAATGCTGGTCAGAGCTGGTGTTATTATCACTAGGCTGACCTCCGGTGTAGCATGGATAACGCTGGTCAGAGCTGGTGTTATTATCACTAGGATGACCTCCGGTGTAACATGGATAACGCTGGTCAGAGCTGGTGTTATTATCACTAGGCTGACCTCCGGTGTAACATGGATAACGCTGGTCAGAGCTGGTGTTATTATCACTAGGATGACCTCCGGTGTAACATGGATAACGCTGGTCAGAGCTGGTGTTATTATCACTAGGCTGACCTCCGGTGTACCATGGATAACGCTGGTCAGAGCTGGTGTTATTATCACTAGGCTGACCTCCGATGTAGCATGGATAACGCTGGTCAGAGCTGGTGTTATTATCACTAGGCTGACCTCCGGTGTAGCATGGATAACGCTGGTCAGAGCTGGTGTTATTATCACTAGGCTGACCTCCGGTTTAGCTTACTTAAAAAATATGATAATTAGGGTTTGGAGGAGAATTTTGAGAATTCTCCTACAAACCCCCTTTAGTACATTTAGGTGAAACTAAAATAATGTGAAAACACCATTTGTCACATTATTATAGTAAAAATAATTTTGATAAATATGCCCCATATCTTTATACTACATTGGTCAGATTATCTTTTCAAAACAAAATAATTTTTTATCATTTACTTATATAGCGGCAGCATATTCCATTTTGTTTTATAATCGGGCGCAAAACAGTAATACAGCAAGACAGGGTAACAACAGACAGAGGTAGGAGGGCCCTGCTCGCAAGCTTACTATGTAGAATATTACAATAAATACAGATGTGTACAGAACTGGAAGAAAACCTCTGTATATCTGATAATTACTGCTGATTACACACTAGAAGATTATCACACTATTGCCATCAGGGGTATAGCGAGGGTGGCACATGTGGAGCGCAAGCTCCGGGCGCCAAGAAAGTAAGAGGACGCACTGCCGCCCCCCCCCCTTCCCCTTTGAATTTATTTGAATTAAACAAGTAAATATTTAAATTCAGCGACTTCTATTGCGGCTCTACCATGGTGTAATGTGTATAAGGGACTCAACCACAGTATAACGTGTATAAGGGGCTCTTCTGTGTGTCATAACGTGTATAAGGGGTACTACTGTGTGATATAATGGGAATAACAGACACAACTGTGCGGTGAAATGTGAATTTGTACTATTCTGTGGCCACACACCTTCCCAAATGAGACCTTATTTATACACACACACACACACACACACACACACACACACACACACACGTTAATTTTTGTTGGGAACCAATTAACCTACCAGTCTATTTTGGAATTGTGGAAGGAAACTGGAGTACCCGGAAGAAACCCACGCAAGCACGGGGAGAATATACAAACTCCACACAGAGTCATGGTGGAAATCGAACCCATGACCTCAGTGCTGTGAGGCAGTAATGCTAGTCATTGCACCGTCCGTACTACCATCCCCCTATATCATTGGAGGGCACCCAAAGGAAAATTTCACTCTGAGCTCCACAAGGTCATGAACCAGCCCTGTCACCAATTTAGGATTTTTAAATATTGTTTCTTTTCAAATGTAACTTGCCACCACATGTTGGCTGGGTCCCCAAATCAGTACAGGGGAGGGGGCGCCAAAAAATTCCCATGCTCTGGCCACCATGGTACCTAGCTACACCTCTGTTAGCCATTATCCCCTGCATGGCTCCTATATAATAATAGGATTTTGGTACTTACCAGATAAATCCTTTTCTTTGAATCCATAGGGGGCACTGGAGTACTCTTGGGATATGGACGGTTCCACTGGAACTAGGCACTGAACAGTTAACCTTTGACTATACCTCCCCTCCATATCCCAGAGTACCTCAGTGTTTTTTACTGAGCCGAACTGGAGCTATAGAGGTTGACAATGGAGAAATACATATAACAAAACTGGACAACAATAAAGTTGACACCAACAAAAAATGACAACTAACAGTTGACACCAACCCGACAGAATTTCTAATTTGAAACAGTCGGTAAGAGTGTGTTACCATAATATGCCCCCTATGGATTCAAAGAAAAGGATTTATCTGGTAAGTACCAAAATCCTATTTTCTTTTTCATCCACTAGGGGTCACTGGAGTACTCTTGGGACGTACCAAAGTTTCCCCCGTGGGCGGGAGAGCTATTTGGCACCTGTAACACTAGACGGCCAAAGCTAGATGCTGATGCCGCAAACGTATCAAACTTATAAAAGCGCACAAACGTGTGCACTGAAGACCATGTAGCCGCACGGCAAAGCTGTGTCGTAGAGGCTCCACGACCAGCTGCCCATGAAGTTCCAACAGAACGTGTGGAATGAGCTGTTACCGATGTAGGCGGCTGTAACCTAGTATGAAGGTAAGCCTGACGTATGGTCAGTTTTATCCATCTGGATAGGGTCTGCTTAGAGGCTGGCCAACCCATCTTGGCAGCATCATAGAGAACAAACAACGTATCCGTCTTACGAAGTGTAGACGTTCGGGATACATAAACGCGTAAAGCGCGTACCACATCCAGAGTTTCAGAATGTGCTGTTAACACAGGAACTACTATTGTTTGATTGATGTGAAAAGATGACACTACCTTTGGTAAGAAAGCGGGATTCGTCCGAAGTTCCGCTCTGTCATAATGAAACACCAAATATGGTGGCTTGCATGACAAGGCACCCAAATCTGAAACACGCCTTGCCGAAGCCAAGGCTAGAAGAAAAATTGTTTTCCAAGTGAGAAATTTAATATCCACCTGTTGTAAGGGTTCAAAATGAAAAGACTGTAAGAAATCTAAAACCAGATTCAAGTCCCATGGCGCTGTAGGTGGAATGAATGGAGGCTGTACTCTGAGGACACCCTGCATAAAGGTGTGTACTGATGGCAAAAGAGTCAATCGTCTTTGAAAGTAAATTAACAAAGCAGATATCTGCACTTTTAGTGTGGATAAACGTAGACCTCCATCTAATCCCATCTGTAGAAATAACAAAAGACGGGATAACTTGAAAGATGATGTCGGAAACTTCCGAGCTTCACATCAACCTATATAGGCACGCCAAATTCTATAATAATGAGCTGCCGTAACCGGCTTCCTAGCTCGTAACATGGTTGGAATGACTGATTCTGGAATGCCCTCTCTTCTTAAGAGGGCGGTCTCAACAGCCACCCCGTCAAACGCAGCCGCGCTAAATCGGGGTAAAGAAACGGACCCTGTTGTAACAGGTCCGGACGTAGTGGGAGCGGCCAAGGATCATCTGCGAGTAATCCGCGAAGATCCGAAAACCAAGCTCTCCGTGGCCAATGAGGCGCCACTAGTATGACTGTGACAAACTCTCTTTTGATCCGTTTTAGCAATAGAGGGAGCAACGGAAACGGTGGAAACAGATATACTAGACTGTATGGCCACCTGACTGTGAGAGCATCCACCGCCACTGCCTCTGGATCTCTCGTTCTGGATACATACTGGGGCGTTTGATGATTATGGCGAGATGCCATCAAGTCCACCTGCGGGTATCCCCACCTCTGGACCAGCATGAGAAATACGTCTGGATTTAATGCCCATTCTCCTGGATGAAAATCCCGACGACTGAGATAATCCGCCTCCCAGTTGTCCACTCCCGGAATGAATACTGCCGACAATATGACCTGGTGGTATTCTGCCCAATTGAGGATTCGAGCTACTTCCCGCATTGCCATGCGGCTTCTCGTTCCGCCTTGTTTGTTGATGTATGCGACCGCCGTCGCATTGTCTGATTGCACCTGGACTGCCTGAGCCTGCAGCATGTGCACTGCCTGTCGTAACGCATTGTAAATTGCCCGGAGTTCCAGGACATTTATAGACAGCAATCTTTCGTGATCCGCCCAGAGACCCTGGAGCTGAAGATTCTGAACTACAGCTCCCCAACTTCTGAGACTTGCGTCTGCCGTGAGAATTATCCAATTCCAGGTGCTGCACTGTTTTCCTGCGGTTAGATTCTGTACCCTGAGCCACCAGAGTAGAGACACTCTGGTCCTTCGAGACAACCTCACCCTGTGGTGAATCTGTAAGTGCGAGCCCGACCACTGTGCGAGCCCATCCAGTTGAAAAGGACGTGAGTGAAATCTTCCGAACTGAAGTGCTTCGAAAGCCGCCACCATTGTGCCTAAGAGGCGAATGCACAAATGAACCGAGACTGTGCGTGGCTTGAGCACTAATTGTACCAGATGACGAATGACCTGTACTTTCTGTTCGGGTAGGTAGATCCTTTGGTCTACCGTATCGAGAATCATACCTAGGAATTGAAGTCGTTGGGACGGAACTAGATGTGATTTCTTGAAGTTGACAATCCAACCGTGGTGAACCAGTACATTGTATGTCAGCAATGCCTGTTGAAGGAGGATTTGTTGAGACGGAGCTTTGATGAGTAGATCGTTCAAGTACGGAACTATTATCACTCCTAGAGATCTGAGATGAGCTATCATCACAGACATCACCTTGGTGAATACCCGAGGCGTTGACGAGAGGCCAAACGGTAGAGCCTGAAACTGGTAATGGTTCTGTCGTATTGCAAACCGCAAAAACCTTTGATGAGGAGGCCAAATCGGAATGTGTAAGTACGCATCCTTGAGATCCAGCGCAATCATAAACTCCTGTGGCTCTAGACCTGCAATTACTGATCGTAGAGATTCCATTTTGAATCTGTAGTAAGTGACGTACTGGTTGAGGCCCTTTTAGTTCAATATTGGCCTGACCGAGCCATCCGGCTTCGGTACCACAAACAGACTGGAATAATAACCCTGACCCTGTTGGTGCACAGGGACCGGAACCAAAACTGCTGCGTCCAGCAGAGACTGAATGGCAGTCTGCAGAATCGCCCTCTTGTTGTCCGACAGAGGCAGTCCTGTCCTGAAAAACCGCATTGGCGGGAGACAGTTGAACTCTATTTTGTAACCTGTTAAAACTAGATTGCGGATCCACCCATCTGTGGACGTCTGAAGCCACGCCAACTGGAATGACTGAAGACGTGCTCCTACAATAGGAGAACCGAGATGGGCTGGGAGCCCGTCATGCCACTGGCTTACCGGTGACTTTAGTATCCTGACGAGTGGTATTGGCTCGTTGGAAACTACGTCCCCGACCTCGTCTACCTGGTGTGGCCGTTCCCCTGCCACGCCCGCGAAAGGACTGAGGTGTAAAAGATTTGAACGCCGGTCCAGAATATCTTTTTCTAGGCACTGTTGGAGGAAATGGTAAGAAAACCGACTTCCCTCCCGTGGCCTCAGAGATCCATTTGTCCAATTCAGGACCAAATAACTTCTCGCCCTCATAAGGTAATGCTTCTATTCCTTTTTTGACCTCTGTCTCCGCTCGCCAAGAACGTAGCCAGAGCGCACGTCGTGCTGTGACTAGTGATGATGAAAGGCGAGAAGTGAGCTGACAGACGTCAGTAGAAGCTGTACATAAATAGTCAGCCGCTTCCCAGATTTGATCAGCGAGAAGTATAAGATGATCATCAGTTAAGGCAGATCTGAGTTCTGTTATCCATACCATTAGTGCTTTAGTTACCCAAATGCCACTCAACCCAGGTCTAAGCAGCACTCCTGCCGCTGTATACATGGACTTCAGCATAACCTCTATTTTACGATCCGAAGGGTCCTTGAGTGTAGTTGCAGCTGGTACTGGTATGGTTAATTTCTTTGTAAGTTTAGACACAGATGAATCCACCAATGGCGGATTCTCCCATGTAGCTGTCATAGAATCTGGAAACGGATAGCTAGACCTAAATCTGTGAGGTACAGAAAACCGTTTATCCGGATTCTTCCTTGTTTCTAGTAACATTTTATTAAGAGATTCTGACACAGGAAAACAAATTGGAATTCTCTGTCGTTTAGTAAAAACGACCTCATCATTTGTCAGAGGCTCCTCCGTTTCTGTAAAATTCAGAGACTGACGCAATGCTCTGATGAGATTATCAATACCCGGCCTGTCAAAATCGTCACCATCTGACTGCTGGTCTACATCGCCCTCCTCACCCACATCTTGTACAGTGAGGTCTGGTGAAGAATCATCAGACAGTAACATAGCAGAAACCGGTAGTTTATAAGAAAAATGAAACTTATCCCCTTTAGTCAAAGAGGATCTGGACCTTTGGTAAGGCTGAGACCCCTCAGGAAGTTCTAGAGGTCTCACCCTAGATTCAGATCTTGCCGCCTCTCGCTCCTGCCGAGAGGCGGCCAACTCTGATTGCAAACCAGCTAAAACATCTGCTAATATAGCCCATGGCGGGTCCGGGGTAGAAATTGGATTTGGAACCGGAGCAGGAGTTGTATTTGTTTCGGAATTTACCACACATACTTTACATGTGGTAAATCCGTCAGGTAATACACCCTTACAGACATTGCAGAAAAACTGCTTCTTAGATTTTGCTGGTGTCTTACTCATTATGTAAATAATAATAAAAAAAAAACCAATATAAATACAAAGACAAGAGAGAGAAAACCTGTGCGACTCAGTAAATAGTACTAAGGTGTCTCTATATATCTGGCCAAGTGTGCCAGTAATATGCCTGATCCCAAAATCCCCCTAACGCCCCTGCGCCTTCAATGGTGGAGAGATGTATTACAGGAAAATCTGGAGAGAAACAGGAAAAGCAGGAAGCATGGTTTAATATGTCCCCATGCTCACAGAATATCACAAAGTGCAAACATTTAACTTATGCAGCAGATTATACTTAAATGTATATATGCCATCCTGTTACTTATCTATACAGCGCTGCTGGCTCTGTGTTAGACCATACACCCTGGATAAAAAAGTGTGTGCCTCCCTCTCTCCCCCGTGCTCCGTGTACCGCGACTCTGTATCCGGAGACCGCTGCTATGACTCCGGAAGTGCCAGACGATATGCCGCATGGAGCTGTGGAGCGGCTATGCACCAGCGTGGCTGAGCGCGGCGGGAGAGGTGTTCACAGCGGCGCTGAAAGCGGCGGCGGGCGGCTGCGGGCAGCGCACGGCATAATACACAGACACAGTAATCCCACACAGTGGGGCGGCAGCATGAGCTGACCGCCCCAAACACATACCTGGACCCTGTGGTGAGGGCAATGACGGGGCTTCTCTGCAAGCACTGTCAGCCTTTTACTGCAGGTGTCCTGCACGTGGAAATGAGGGAGCTCTTCTAGAGAGGTCCGACACCCACAGCTGCATCAGCAGCTTTCACTATCCCAAACCCTCGCCTTCTTGGAAGGGGGAAAGGGATGTTTTCAAAGAGAAAAATCAATAATTGTGGATCCACTTCCACAAGCCTAGTTGCTCTGTGAGCACCGAAAAAACACTGAGGTACTCTGGGATATGGAGGGGAGGTATAGTCAAAGTTTAACTGTTCAGTGCCTAGTTCCAGTGGAACCGTCCATATCCCAAGAGTACTCCAGTGACCCCTAGTGGATGAACAAGAAATACTCTTCTAAGTATCACTCATGGGATAATACTCCCCCTGGTGGTGATATAGTAATTACCATGCAATGATGCTGGGACTAGGTGCCCTCTGCCCTATATATTTATATGTGGAATAAACAGTAGAATTGTGCTGTAATATACTCAGATAATTATCTGCGTCACAAGAAGAGGGCACTCATTAGTGTCTCATGTAATATGTGTTCTATATTATTTTATGCTGCACGATCAGTATTTACCCAAACCACTGTGTGTATCACGTATGACAAGATGATAATCTTCCATCCATCTCTGGTTATACACGGTGGAGTCACATTATTTTGACCACCAGCTAGTAGTCCGAGTAACCGCCGTGTTCAGCACGGACAGCAGCTAGGCGGGCTGGGGGCGACTCAGTAAGGTCCAGGTAGGTTGTCACAGGTATCTGGAGCCATGCTGACTGCAGTGCATCCCACAGCTGCTGGAGGGTGCGTGGGGAGGATCCTGTCAAAGTCGAAAAATATTACAACACACACACCTGCGTGCACATATCCGCAATTTGTGTATGGTCGCTCCTGCGGTCATGCGCATTAGCGCGTGGTATGGGTATTTACGGTAGAGTTTGTGTACGCATGGAGAGCTATCAAAACACATTACATATTTAATCCAAATAGTGCACAATGTACACATAGTCCCCCTGCACCACATCAGAAAGTAACAACAGTTTAAATGGTTTCAGAACAAAGGGATTCACCTTTACAGAATAGGAGGGGACAGACTAAGGTTATAAGGTGGTGTTTGGTATCCGGCTGTAGGGTATTTTAAGGGTAACATTCCGGTGTTGGTTTGAGGAAGATCGCATGTTCCTGTGGATAGTTATGTGCAGGAGCAGAATATAGATATAAACTGTATTTACTGTATATTATGTATGCGGCGGGAATCCAGAGGAGACCACCCACAAGAGCAGTTGGGAAAGACATCGCCCACCTATTCAAACCGACCTATGACCTCTCCTGTACTGTAAAAGTGCATTCCTGTGTCCAATGGACAAAGAGATTACAGTATCCATTGTATTGTTTTTGGAAGAATTGTATAAAGAGAGCCTACTGCAGGCCTGGTGAGACACAAGATTCACAAAGTTATCTATCAGATGACAGAGGACCGGCCGGGTTGCGCAAGCTTGTCCACTCACGTATGTACCATTGAATGTAGCCATTTACTCTGTTATATTGTATTGTATTATTTGTATTGTAACCCCCTTTCAGCAATAATACGCTGTGGTGTCGGAACCCAGCGGTAAAATCACAATTGGTGTTGTGTCTTCATTGCCCTGCTAAGGTTTAAAGCGTATTTTCAGTGCATTGCATAACTGTTCAGGGTTTGTGGTGTATCTCTGGGTGTGTACGCGCTGTGAGTACTTTGTACCGTCAGCGCGGTGTTTGTCCGCGAAGTCCGTACGCAGTACGGGACTTTGTACGCTAAAAGCGTACAAAGAGCGCAGAGTGTGTGTTAAGTACAGCGGCCACAGCGGCTCCATGGTAAAGTGTATTTAAGGTGTGTTTAAGGTATAGCTTTCTTTCCTAAGGATATTTCGACATTATCAATCCATAGGTTGGTGTATCTAACCTGCACTGTATCTGACCAAAACTGTAACTCATGCTGTGTCTGACCAACACTGTATCCGACCCACATTGTATTTGTCCTGCACTGAAACCCGTGCTGTATCCGACCTACACTGCACCTGACCCGCATTGTATTCGACCCGCACTGTATCCAACCCACACTGTATTCAACCTGCGCTGTATCCAACCAACACTGTATTCAACCTGCGCTGTGTCCAACCCACACTGTATCCGACCTGCACTGTATCCAACCCACACTTTGTCCGACCTGCACTGTATCCAACCCACACTGAGTCTGACCTGCACTGTATCCAACCCACACTGTGTCCGACCTGCACTGTATCCAACCCACACTGAGTCTGACCTGCACTGTATCCAACCCACACTGTGTCCGACCTGCACTGTATCCAACCCACACTGAGTCTGACCTGCACTGTATCCAACCCACACTGTGTCCAACCTGCACTGTATCCAACCCACACTGTATTTGATCCGCACTGTAACCTGCACTTTATCCGGCCCATGCTGTATCTAACCCACAATATATACAACTCACAATATATGCGACCCATACTGTATCTGACCTGCACTTTATCTCGCACTGTATCCGATGTGCACTGTATCTGACCTTACACTGTAGCCAACCCTCACTGTATGCAACACACACTGTATCCAACCTGCACTGTAGCCTACACTGTATCCAACCCACACACTGTATCCAACCCACACTCTGTATCCAACCCACACTCTGTATCCAACCCACACTCTGACCTGCACTGTATCCGACCTGTACTGTATCTTGCACTGTATCCAACATTGCGTTGTAGCCAACGGGCACTATATCCAACCCGCACTCCGACCTGTACTGTATCCGACTTGCAATATGTGCGATCTGCACTATATACAACCCGCAATGAATTCCATCTACACTGTATCCGACCTGCCTTGAATCCACCTGCACTGCATCTGACCCACACTGTAACCTGCATTGTACCCGACCCGCTTTGTATCCAACCTGCACTGTGTCTGACCCGCACTGTATCCGACCAGCACTGTAACCTGGTCAGTATTTAACTGTGTGTCCCAAAGTATGCCGCACTGTCCTACGCAGGTACAGAATGCTGTTTTTTGTGATTAGGGAGAATTTGGGGAGCTGCTCGACAAAATGGCTGATTGGGGCTTTACATGGGCACAGGGTGCCAGTCATCAGTGACCCAGGGGCCCCAGGAGGGAGGTACAGACTGGGCACTGAGAATAGGCATGTGCTGGGGGCATGTGCACTTGTGTAGGGGGCATCAATGTCCACTGTTGCTATTTTACACATGGTTTAGGGTTTTTTTTTTAATTTGCTTTTTGGTAACTACTTCAGAGCAATGATATTGTACACACGATTCTGATGAAATTTCTGTGTTGGATTGTCTTCTATTGTTTTGATTGGTTATTGCTAATACAGTACTAATTTGTAAAACATTTTTAAACAGAAATAACTGCCGTGTGTTTGTGCCGCTGCTCTGTTGCTTAGTTTAGCCAGCCAGGCTCTGGCCTATGTTGGTGAACAATATTGTGAGGTGTTCAGAATAGACTGGACATGACTGGAAATTAATGTTACTGAGGTTAATAATACTGTAGGATCAAAATTACCCCCAAATTCTGTGATTTTAACTGTTTTTATCAAAAATTATCCAGATCCAAAAGCAAAACCAAAACACGAGCGGGGAATTAGAACCAAAACACGAAAAGTGCCCGCCACACATCTCTATTTGAAAGTACCTCTTTTTTTATTCTTACTAATTTATAATAATCATTTATGTAATGTTATTGGATATGCTTTTGAATACTTAACCAGTTAACTTTTACCAGTGACCAGTTACGTTCCGAATAATAAATCCTTATG
Source organism: Pseudophryne corroboree (assembly GCF_028390025.1). NCBI lineage: Eukaryota > Metazoa > Chordata > Amphibia > Anura > Myobatrachidae > Pseudophryne > Pseudophryne corroboree. The sequence continues at coordinate 838,206,935 of NC_086449.1, read as the reverse complement.
TCACTGTCCAAATGTGTAATGACTGAGGTGTTGGGTCCTCTGGGGTTGGGGTTCCTCGTTCCTCTGCCTAAGGTTCCAGTAGTGAGATCCGTTTCCAGAGGTAATTCCGGGCAAGCGATCCAGATACGTCGACTGACATCTGCACCGACACTTCAACACTTCACCATACTTACCTGTTATAGTGCCATTTGTCCAGTCACACCTTAACCACAGCACACGGACAGGTCACACACTGCGCTGAGTCCAAAATACCGCCACCCTTGGCCCGAAAGCCGATAATCACCCCTTATATGTAACATAACTAAACATGTAACTGATATGTTCCTCATTAGTCTTCACAAATGCAAATCTCCTATAGATGCAAAAGTGCAACTACACTGGGTGCAGGAGAGTGATGCACGGTGACACAGAGTCTTCCTGTCATACTAACGTATACGTCAGAGATTTTACTTTATAAAGTATATGGTAAATACAAAGAATATATTAGAATATCTTCTTTGTATTATTGTAATCTTTTTTATAGTCAAACTCTGGAGTAAAAAGTCAAAAAGGCAGTGCCCCCGTACCACCACCCCCACCTATCTTTTCCACACATCTCTGATCAACACTCACTAAATTTCCAGCAGTTTATACTGCTGCACCTGTGTATAATGTCTACATGTATATACCGCTGCACCTGTGTATAATGTCCACATGTATATACCGCTGCACCTGTGTATAATGCCCACATGTATATACCGCTGCGCCTGTGTATAATGCCCACATGTATATACCACTGCACCTGTGTATAATGCCCACATGTATATACCACTGCACCTGTGTATAATGCCCACATGTATATACCGCTGCGCCTGTGTATAGTGCCCACATGTATATACCGGTGCGCCTGTGTATAGTGCCCACATGTATATACCGCTGTGCCTGTGTATAGTGCCCACATGTATATACCGCTGCGCCTGTGTATAGTGCCCACATGTATATACCGCTGTGCCTGTGTATAGTGCCCACATGTATATACCGCTGCGCCTGTGTATAATGCCCACGTATATATACCGCTGCGCCTGTGTATAATGCCCACATGTATATACAGCTGCGCCTGTGTATAATGCCCATATGTATATGTAGAGATGTGCCCTGTGGGCACATCTGTGGTGGTGTCCCTAGCTGGGGACAGCGCTGGGGCAGCTTGTCTGTCCCCAGCGCTGGGTGCGTGGCGGCGGGTGTCCGGTGCAGGGATTACCCTTTTCCCTGCACCGGACCAGAGGCTTTTGAATCTTGGCGCCCTCCGGGAGCCAATCGCGGCTCCCGGAGCGGCAGCCAATCAGAGAGGGACGTGGCGAGCCAATCGGCGCTCGCCGCGTCATAGGCCCAGCCCCCGGCGTCTGATGTCAGACGCCGGGCGGGAGCCGAAGAGACCGCGCGCGCGGAAGAGCGCGAAGAAAGAAGACGGGCGGGAGAAGAAGAGAGAAGACGCCGCGCGGAGGAGCCAGAAGAAGTCGTCGTGGTCGGAGTTCGGGTGGCCGCGGAAGAGGCCTGAAGACGTCCGGCGGCAGGAGGATGTCCAGCGGCGGCTGGACGCGGCGAGGCGACGGCGGCGCCGCTGGCCAAGACGGGCCAGCGGCCGAAGAGGGCACCGAAGATCCCTGGAGCAGGTGAGGCCTCAGTGAGGTGCCAGCGGAAAGGACTAAGTACGCTGAGGAGGAAAATAATACCCCAGTCCAGGTATCGGAGGAAGACTCGGACTACGGTGAGCTGTCCGCCGACGAATCCCTCCAAGAACAGACGGAGGACGACTCTGGCATCGGAAGCGCCGACGAGAGTGACTGGCAGGATCGGGTGGAGTCGTGCTCCCAGTTGAATGCCCTCCATGAAGAGGAGGAGATAGTCCTGGAGCAATACCTGCCGGAAGTACCGAAATGGACGGACGGACGGGGACAGGATCGCGATGCCGTGGGAGGACCCGTTCCAGAGGAAGACACAGGACCTTTGGAGATGCCCCACGAGGAAATTCGACATATGATGGCTGTTGCCCGGGAGGAAATGGATGCCTCGGAGGATTCCGCTGTTGGGTGGTGGTCGGTACCACGCCCTGAAGACAGGGACGATGTCCCAGACGATCTGGAAGGCCAAGAGTGGGGGACTGCTGTCCCCGTGGAGGAAGATTCCCCTTGGTGGCCCACGTTGAGCAACCGTGGGGAGATGCCACTTCCCCAGAGGATCCACCGATGGAGGTCAGGAGGAACAAAGAAGAGGAACCCCGAGCTGGAGGTGGAAGGATGTGGGGTCACAGCCTGTCCGGGCTGGACCCTTGAACACAACCTCGCCGGAGGGACCTCGGAATTCCCTGACCCGCGGACAATGGAAGTCGTGAGGAACTTTGTAGGGACTACAAAGGAAAAAGGGGGGGGAAATGTAGAGATGTGCCCTGTGGGCACATCTGTGGTGGTGTCCCTAGCTGGGGACAGCGCTGGGGCAGCTTGTCTGTCCCCAGCGCTGGGTGCGTGGCGGCGGGTGTCCGGTGCAGGGATTACCCTCCCCTCTTCCTCCCTCGACCACCAGGGATGGGCATTAGGCCCGAGGGCACAATTCAGGCACTAGGCCTGTTGCGCAGATAGGAGGTTTGGGGGCCAATATTTGATTAGGTGGTTTGGGCATTAGGCCCAAGCCACCCTCTCCCAACGGGCACCAGTTAGGCGGGCACTAGGCCCGGGGGCATATCAGGCGATAGGCCTGTGCGGCGTTAGAGGGCATTAGGCCCTAGGGTATTTTGGCCGAGTAGGTACATATAAGGTGACCCTGGGCACAAGGCCCAGGTCACCCAACGGGCAACAAGTTAGGCGGGCACTAGGCCCGTGGGTGAAATCAGGCCTCCGGCCTGTGTGCAGCTAGGGGGCGCTAGGCCCAGTGAATAAGAGCCCCCGAGGTGAGTACAGGTGGCCCTGGGCACTAGGCCCAGGCCACCCCGAGGTATTTAGGAAGGCAGAGCTGAGGCCCACATGAGGGAAGGCACAGGAGGTGGGTAGGCCGTGCGGTACCCACCCCCTTCCAGCGGCAGGTAGGGGTTTAAAGGGACAACACCGTGTGATCTTGCATTCTGATATTGTGATGTATGTTGTTACCGTGCAGGGCAAATTGTCTGTGTTTGCATAGTTTTGTTGCACCACACCCACAGAGCTAGTTTGAGGGCTCTGCTGTTGTAGTTAGTATAGGGTGTGACACTAGGGTAGAGTTAGGCCCTGCACGGCTGTTTCTCTTTGCCTCCTTACAGGGACCTGTAAGTGGAGAAGATCGGAGTGCAAGACTTGTGACGGTGAGTAGCATCCGTGTACGTTTGTCCCTTGTCTGTCCCCGAGCGCCGGAGTCGGGATTGCTCACGGACGTGAGAATCCTTTTCATCACACTACGTGCGAGAGCGCGAGTGTGTGAAATCTGGGTGGCTGAGGCTTTGTGCCGGTGATGACCTTTCACCCAACCGGTGAAGGTCGCGGTCACCCCTGGGGTATCCCCTGTTCCAGTGGAAGAAGGGTCGATACCTCCCTTAAGGTAAACCTTTCTCTCCTCAGCTCGCTCGTCGGTCAGCTCCGAGAGGGAATCGCCGTGTCCGGATCCGACTGAAGATTTCCAGGTCCGTTGAAGGTTCCGGTACCTGAAGGTGAGAGAGAGCGGCGCCTGGTGAGTACCGAGTCTACACCTGCACGGCAGCAGGCACCACCACACAGCAGCCGCACCTCTCACATATATACCGCTGCACCTGTGTATAATGCCCACATGCATATACCGCTGCACCTGTGTATAATGCCCACATGCATATACCGCTGCACCTGTGTATAATGCCCACATGCATATACCGCTGCACCTGTGTATAATGCCCACATGTATATACTACTATCTTTTATTAAGAAAAATTGCAACATACATTACATAAATGGTAAAACTCATAAAAATAGGACATACAATATACATTAAATTGTTGCCCAATAATCAAAACCAAAAATCATCAAAGCTTATATAACTATACGCAATGTCAATATTGCTTAACATCTAAGCAAAAAACAACCTATACAAACAACACATCTCATAACCATAAGCAATGAAAAGATGAATGAAGTCTTTTAGTCACATGCAAACCGCTTTAATTAAAAAAACAGAAAAAAGAAAATCTACGGGAAGGTGAAGGATAGGAAGCCATAAGATGAACAAGAAAAGGACTTCTGCTACCCACTCAAGGGGTTTTCAGGTGGCGCCAGAGCCTGGACCACCCGACAGCATCCAACCTCTTCCTGTCCATATCCATCATCCTCTTAACCTTGTGCAGAATATTTCCCACCACCTCCTCACAGGGGAGGGCCTTTGCTCTGAGGGAAACCTGACACTGTGCACCCCATGTGTGAAACCTAACTGCTAAACTAACTATAAAAATTGTGGTTAAATCAAACCTTCTATACCCTTTGAACGCCCCATAAACCCACTCAGGGTAACTAAGCCCTGAAAGGCACGGGATGCATAAGGCCCTTGATACCGCTCTGTAAACCTTTATATTGAAGGGACACTCAAGGAGGAAATGGTCCATTGTCTCCACCTCCCCTAGACATAAAGCCTCCCTTGGAAGGAAAGCCAGGCAATATCTCTGAACTTCAGTGGGATTCTTCGAGAATTAATCAAAGACAACCCATCTGAGCAGACACTGCCTGGGCAGTCCCTTAACGACAGCGGAGCATAAAAGTGAGTCCGCAAAACTCTTCTCTCCAACTCCCTTCTAGATAAGTTTTTGACTTCACCCAACTGCAGCCCCCAAAGCCTCGTCATCTTCAAGCACAGTATAACGTAGATCGGGAGGTAGTCATGCCGGACTCGAAAGTTTTTAATTGGCCATCCATCCATAACCTGAGGAAGGGAAACACCCAGGCCCTAAAACTCTCTACCCATCGAGGGGGAGTTTTTAGAAACAAACTCCCTAGGTTCAGTTTTAAAAACGCTGTAGCAAAAAACACCACAGGGTTGACCATAATCAGCCCCCCTGTTCCTTCGATCTGTAGGTGATCCCTCTCTTGGCCAGATTCAATCTATTCCCCCATAACATTAGGAAGAATAAAGAATTCATCTTGGTCCACAAAGACTGTGGCAAGAAGCACACATAACTGTCATACAGAAAAAGTGGAATCAGATAGGTTTTGCCTAAGTCAACCCTCTCCCTGAGAGAAAGTTGCCACCTTCTCCAGGACTGCACCTTCCTGGTAGCATCTTCCAGCCTCTTCTCCCAATTCTCAGTGGCAAAATTACCACGGCCAAATTTGATACCTAGAATTTTTATCTCTGGACTGGCACGGGGGAGGCTATCCGGAAGGGTAAACTCATCACCTTCCTCTCCTATCCAGAAAGCTTCACACTTATCCTGATTGATTCTGGAGCACGAAGCCTCAGAGTACTCACAGATAAGATGTTCCATGCCACGTGCCTCTGCCACAGATGACAGGACCACAGTAACATCGTCTGCGTAGGCCACCACCCTCAGTGGCAACCCAGGGCCCAGCTGCACCCCTGCCACAGCACCGCTCTCAATCCTCCGCACAAAAGGATCAATTGCAAATACATATAGAAGGGGGCTCAGGGGACACCCCTGACGGACACCGAGTCGACCGCAAAAGCAGGGCCTACCCAGCCATTGACAAGTGGGAAGCTCTCAGCCTGATTGTTAATGACACGTAGCCAATCTACCACCCTCACTGGAAGACCATACCTCTCCAGTACAGCCCACAGGTACTGATGATTAACTTGGTCAAAAACATTGGACTGATCCAATGCCAGCAAATACTTACCCCACTTTTCAGCACGACATTGCCCACAGCCTCCCGGATGCCAAGGACAGCACTAAATGTGCTTTGGCCTTTTACAGTGCAATGCTGAGACGGAGAAAGTAACAGCCCGGAAACTTCCATCAGCCGTTTAAAAAGTACCTTTGCCAGAATCTGTCTGTATTGAGAAGAGCAATGGGGCGCCAGTTCTCAACATGCACCGGGTCCCTACCTTTAGACAATAATATGAGAGCAGAGGATCTCATAGAGAGAGGGAGTGATCCCTTACCCAGGCTTTCATTAAATACCTCCATGAGATGAGGAGCCAAGATGTCTGAAAAAGCGTTAAAAAATTCAGATGTTAACCCATCTGGGCCTGGAGAATTTTTTTTTATAGACAAACCGTCTATGGCTTTCTTGACCTCCTCCATTGTCACATCACTCCCCAAAGAATCAAAAGAATGATCAAGTTGCTCAAGCCCAGGTGTCTCCCTCAGAAACTGTTCCATCCTCTCTCTGATGAGTGGCTGCTCAGACAAAAGGCTGGAGTAATAGGACCTGATGATTCAAAAAATACCCTCCCTGTCTTCATGAAGAATACCCTGGTCATCAAACAGGCCCCGGACCTCCCTCAAATCAACTGATTTTCTGCAACTCTGGTAGGGATCAGGCGAGTGGTACTTCCCATAATCCCTCTCCAGAATCAAAGAGGCCAGGTGATCGTACTGATATTCCTTCATCTGAGCCTTCACCTGGAAGATTTCCCCACTATCTCCACGCTCAGAGATCAAGAAATACAGTTTCTTTCTCAGGCTCTGGTAGATACATCTTTTTGTCAAGTTTTTCCTGGCTACCAGCCTTTGAAAAAGCCTTCGAGTCCTCTTTTTACACTCCTCCCACCACTCAGACCTACTCCAACCAGCCTCCAGAAGTTTTTCCTGTAGTTGAAGAAAGTCTCTAAAGGACTGTCTAACTCCCTCCTCCTTTAGGAGCTTGGAATTCAAACGCCAAAGGCCCCGCCCTTTCTGAGGGGTTTCTGAGACGTTCAAAGCAACACACAGAAAAACATTTTCTGAGAACTCTACTGGCTTTGTCTCAGGAGGCAAAGTTTTCGAGGAATCCTTAAAAAAAAACCTATCTATCCTAGACCTACGACTACCACAATGATAGGTGAAACCTGTGAGGTCTGGGAAATGGCGAACGTGCACATCCACCAGACCAGCCTCTCTAACCATGCTAACTAGAAAATTGGAATCATAGCCCAGGGTCGCCTTTGTGTCCCCTCTGTCTTTTGGCCTAATGACGGTGTTAAAATCATCTCCAAAGACAATCTGCCGGGCCGTAAAAAGAAACGGTTTTCTCTCCCTGAAAAGACATTTCCTGTCCCACTTTGAATGGGGCCCATGGATGTTTATTAGCCTCAGGTCATGTCCTCTCAGGTTGACATCTAAAACCATGCACCTACCTACCTGTAAATCTATAATCCTGTGCACGTTACCATATCAGTAAAAATCACTGCCAACCCACTGGATGCCTCGGCCGCGCGAGACCAGAAGGAAGGCCCCTGCTTCCACTGACACTTGGCCCAATGGAGTGTGGCCAAGTCACCTACCCTGGTCTCCTGCAAAAATAAAAAGTCAACATCAACCGTGTTGAAAAAAATCGAAGGCCAAGAAACGAGCACGTTCAGAAAACACGGAAGCCACATTAATGATGGCACATCGTATAGGTTGGGGATCCATGTTTCTTGGATTATAGAGGTAGGACACCATTCACTTTTTCTTTGCTTGTCTTTTAGAATCCTTGTCCGAGGACCCTACTCTTTTACACGTAACCCCGAATGGAAGAACGTCCTCATCGGACAAAGAGATTTCTTCCACCTCCCCCTCCTCCACCCCACCAACAACTGAGACCGCAGTCTCACAGAATAGACCCTTAGATCCCTCTACAACAACACCCTCCCTAATATCACACCCCTCCCCATTTGCAACCCTGTCTGGGGGAGGATCCGGATCAGGGGCTTTTGGGGCAATACTACAAGAACCGCCCCCAGGATCATCCCCACCAGAGGACGCTAAAGGAGAATAGGTAATGCTCCCCGCCTCAAGGCTAGGAGTCTCCTCCACCACCATCACCTCTCCCGGAGATTGAGGGGCCTTCCCCTCTGAACTCTGCACTACCTCAACCTTATTTAATAGCGGTCCCAAGGCCTGACTTAACTCTGTCCCTGTAGGATCCCACTCTAGATCCCCCTGAGAACTATCTAAGTGCTTGGTTTTGCTCTGAACTTTACCACATCCCCCCTTTTCCTGTTTAGCTTTGACCGTAACTGCCACCCCATCAACAGACAGATTAGAGGCCTGTTTTGGCTTTTTACTTTTAGAAGTGTTCGGAACAAACACTAGCTCTTTTCCCCCAACCATGACTACCTCCCCCTCATCCTCATCATCAGCGGGGGACAAAACATCAAACCTATTAGAGCACAGGTTCTCAAACTTGGTCCTCAGGACCCCACACAGCAGTGGCGTGCGGTGAGGTCAGTAGCTGGTGAGGCACTGCAGCCATAATGTCCGCTGAGTCCCGCCGATGATCCCTACCGCCGCCGAGCCAATGCCTGCTACTGCCACTGAGCCGATGTCTGCTACTGCCACCGTCCCTGATGCCCGCTATCCCTGCCACTAATGGCCACCACCCCCACCAATGGCTTACAAAATCACCCACCATCAACTGCCCCGGCCCCCCCACCACTAATTCGCATATCAGTCCGATGCCACCGCCGCCAATGCCTGCAGCCTGTCTGCTCATCAAACTTGTGATGAGCAGGTGGCTAATATATTGTACATTTTTATAAAAAAAAAAAAAAACTTGTCTTTGGGACTGGAGAGGGAGTGGAAGGAGGACATAAATGCAATTTTGTTATACAGTGCTTCCCTTAACTTAATAGCGCCATGGGTGTGAGAGGGTAATGCTAGGGAGAGGGTGACACCAGAGGGTGACAGCAGTGGGTGACAGGGAGAGGGTGACAGCAGTGGGTGACGCCAGGTAGAGGGTGACAGCAGTGGGTGACACCAGATAGAGGGTGACAGGGAGAGGGTGACAGCAGTGGGTGACACCAGATAGAGGGTGACAGGGAGAGGGTGACAGCAGTGGGTGATGCCAGGGAAAGCGTAACAGCAGTAGCAGTGGGTAAGACTGTGACAGAGAGAAGGAAAGGGTAATGGGGACAGGCAGTAAGTAACAATTATACTGCTATTTACTTACCTGGTCCAGGGCCTAGAACTGCAGCGTGACTCTTCCTTTGATGTTAACTCCGGGGATCGCCGGTGGAAATTGCAAGCAGGAATCCAGGTTCGGAGGTAGAGTGAGAGAAGAGGGGATGAGCGGGGATTGTGCCTCTCCTCCCTCCTCTGGCCGGACTGCACTCAGTGACAGCTGCAGCTCATGATTTTAGTTAGTGGCAGAGTAGGCCAGAGACGGGCAGTGAAAGTGAGGTGGGCGCAAGTTACGGGACTGGGGGCTCTCTGGCTGCGCCGCACACAGGGAAATTTCTCGGCAACCACTTCCCTGGCCAACGGCACCCCCCTCTGCCACGGTGCACGGGCAGAGCTGGATTAAGGCTCCAGGGGGCCCGGGGTACTTAAGACATGGGGGGCCCCTAAGGACTAATATATAGCTATATATAGTATATGGCATTCAATTCAAATAACTGGACACAAGAGTCTCCTTCACAATCAACGTTTCGGTATTATTAACCGTTGTCAGGATCCTGGCGAAGGTTAATAATACCAAAATGTTGATCGGGAAGGAAACTCTTTTGCCCAGTTATTTGAATTGAATGCCAGTCCTGAGAGTGCCAGCCACACTGCTGAATATACGTGTGTGTGTGTGTGTGTGTGTGTGTGTGTACTGATCTATATATCATACAAATATATATATATACACACACACACACACACACACACACACACACACACACACACACACACACAGAGATATATACTGCACTACATCACATACTGACCATGCAGACTGTACTACACCCAGACTGACCCTATATATACTGCACTACATCACATACTGACCATGCAGACTGTACTACACCCAGACTGACCCTATATATACTGCACTACATCACATACTGACCATGCAGACTGTACTACACCCAGACTGACCCTATATATACTGCACTACATCACATACTGACCATGCACACTGTACTACACCCAGACTGACCCTATATATACTGCACTACATCACATACTGACCATGCAGACTGTACTACACCCAGACTGACCCTATATATACTGCACTACATCACATACTGACCATGCACACTGTACTACACCCAGACTGACCCTATATATACTGCACTACATCACATACTGACCAGGCAGACTGTACTACACCCAGACTGACCCTATATATACTGCACTACATCACAATCTGACCATGCACACTGTACTACACCCAGACTGGCCCTATATATACTGCACTACATCACATACTGACCATGCACACTGTACTACACCCAGACTGACCCTATATATACTGCACTACATCACATACTGACCATGCACACTGTACTACACCCAGACTGACCCTATATATACTGCACTACATCACATACTGACCATGCACACTGTACTACACCCAGACTGACCCTATATATACTGCACTACATCACATACTGACCATGCACACTGTACTACACCCAGACTGACCCTATATATACTGCACTACATCACATACTGACCATGCAGACTGTACTACACCCAGACTGACCCTATATATACTGCACTACATCACATACTGACCATGCACACTGTACTACACCCAGACTGACCCTATATATACTGCACTACATCACATACTGACCATGCAGACTGTACTACACCCAGACTGACCCTATATATACTGCACTACATCACATACTGACCATGCACACTGTACTACACCCAGACTGACCCTATATATACTGCACTACATTACATACTGACCATGCACACTGTACTACACCCAGACTGACCCTATATATACTGCACTACATCACATACTGACCATGCAGACTGTACTACACCCAGACTGACCCTATATATACTGCACTACATCACATACTGACCATGCACACTGTACTACACCCAGACTGACCCTATATATATACTGCACTACATCACATACTGACCATGCACACTGTACTACACCCAGACTGAACCTATATATACTGCACTACATCACATACTGACCATGCACACTGTACTACACCCAGACTGACCCTATATATACTGCACTACATCACATACTGACCATGCACACTGTACTACACCCAGACTGACCCTATATATACTGCACTACATCACATACTGACCATGCAGACTGTACTACACCCAGACTGACCCTATATATACTGCACTACATCACATACTGACCAGGCAGACTGTACTACACCCAGACTGACCCTATATATACTGCACTACATCACATACTGACCATGCACACTGTACTACACCCAGACTGACCCTATATATACTGCACTACATCACATACTGACCATGCAGACTGTACTACACCCAGACTGACCCTATATATGCTGCACTACATCACATACTGACCATGCAGACTGTACTACACCCAGACTGAGCCTATATATACTGCACTACATCACATACTGACCATGCAGACTGTTCTACACCCAGACTGACCCTATATATACTGCACTACATCACATACTGACCATGCAGACTGTACTACACCCAGACTGACCCTATATATACTGCACTACATCACATACTGACCATGCAGACTGTACTACACCCAGACTGACCCTATATATACTGCACTACATCACATACTGACCATGCAGACTGTACTACACCCAGACTGACCCTATATATACTGCACTACATCACATACTGACCATGCAGACTGTACTACACCCAGACTGACCCTATATATACTGCACTACATCACATACTGACCATGCAGACTGTACTACACCCAGACTGACCCTATATATACTGCACTACATCACATACTGACCATGCAGACTGTACTACACCCAGACTGACCCTATATATACTGCACTACATCACATACTGACCATGCAGACTGTACTACACCCAGACTGACCCTATATATACTGCACTACATCACATACTGACCATGCAGACTGTACTACACCCAGACTGACCCTATATATACTGCACTACATCACATACTGACCATGCAGACTGTACTACACCCAGACTGACCCTATATATACTGCACTACATCACATACTGACCATGCAGACTGTACTACACCCAGACTGACCCTATATATACTGCACTATATCACATACTGACCATGCACACTGTACTACACCCAGACTGACCCTATATATACTGCACTACATCACATACTGACCATGCACACTGTACTACACCCAGACTGACCCTATATATACTGCACTACATCACATACTGACCATGCACACTGTACTACAGCCAGACTGACCCTATATATACTGCACTACATCACATACTGACCATGCAGACTGTACTACACCCAGACTGACCCTATATATACTGCACTACATCACATACTGACCATGCAGACTGTACTACACCCAGACTGACCCTATATATACTGCACTACATCACATACTGACCATGCACACTGTACTACACCCAGACTAGAGATGAGCGCCGGAAATTTTTCGGGTTTTGTGTTTTGGTTTTGGGTTCGGTTCCGCGGCCGTGTTTTGGGTTCGACCGCGTTTTGGCAAAACCTCACCGAATTTTTTTTGTCGGATTCGGGTGTGTTTTGGATTCGGGTGTTTTTTTCCAAAAAACCTAAAAAACAGCTTAAATCATAGAATTTGGCGGTCATTTTGATCCCAAAGTATTATTAACCTCAAAAACCATAATTTCCACTCATTTTCAGTCTATTCTGAATACCTCACACCTCACAATATTATTTTTAGTCCTAAAATTTGCACCGAGGTCGCTGTGTGAGTAAGATAAGCGACCCTAGTGGCCGACACAAACACCGGGCCCATCTAGGAGTGGCACTGCAGTGTCACGCAGGATGGCCCTTCCAAAAAACCCTCCCCAAACAGCACATGACGCAAAGAAAAAAAGAGGCGCAATGAGGTAGCTGTGTGAGTAAGATTAGCGACCCTAGTGGCCGACACAAACACCGGGCCCATCTAGGAGTGGCACTGCAGTGTCACGCAGGATGTCCCTTCCAAAAAACCCTCCCCAAACAGCACATGACGCAAAGAAAAAAAGAGGCGCAATGAGGTAGCTGTGTGAGTAAGATAAGCGACCCTAGTGGCCGACACAAACACCGGGCCCATCTAGGAGTGTCACTGCAGTGTCACGCAGGATGTCCCTTCCAAAAAACCCTCCCCAAACAGCACATGACGCAAAGAAAAAAAGAGGCGCAATGAGGTAGCTGTGTGAGTAAGATAAGCGACCCTAGTGGCCGACACAAACACCGGGCCCATCTAGGAGTGGCACTGCAGTGTCACGCAGGATGTCCCTTCCAAAAAACCCTCCCCAAACAGCACATGACGCAAAGAAAAAGAAAAGAAAAAAGAGGTGCAAGATGGAATTGTCCTTGGGCCCTCCCACCCACCCTTATGTTGTATAAACAGGACATGCACACTTTAACCAACCCATCATTTCAGTGACAGGGTCTGCCACACGACTGTGACTGATATGACGGGTTGGTTTGGACCCCCACCAAAAAAGAAGCAATTAATCTCTCCTTGCACAAACTGGCTCTACAGAGGCAAGATGTCCACCTCATCATCATCCTCCGATATATCACCGTGTACATCCCCCTCCTCACAGATTATCAATTCGTCCCCACTGGAATCCACCATCTCAGCTCCCTGTGTACTTTGTGGAGGCAATTGCTGCTGGTCAATGTCTCCACGGAGGAATTGATTATAATTCATTTTAATGAACATCATCTTCTCCACATTTTCTGGATGTAACCTCGTACGCCGATTGCTGACAAGGTGAGCGGCGGCACTAAACACTCTTTCGGAGTACACACTTGTGGGAGGGCAACTTAGGTAGAATAAAGCCAGTTTGTGCAAGGGCCTCCAAATTGCCTCTTTTTCCTGCCAGTATAAGTACGGACTGTGTGACGTGCCTACTTGGATGCGGTCACTCATATAATCCTCCACCATTCTTTCAATGGGGAGAGAATCATATGCAGTGACAGTAGACGACATGTCCGTAATCGTTGTCAGGTCCTTCAGTCCGGACCAGATGTCAGCATCAGCAGTCGCTCCAGACTGCCCTGCATCACCGCCAGCGGGTGGGCTCGGAATTCTGAGCCTTTTCCTCGCACCCCCAGTTGCGGGAGAATGTGAAGGAGGAGATGTTGTTGACAGGTCGCGTTCCGCTTGACTTGACAATTTACTCACCAGCAGGTGTTTGACTTTGAACCCCAGCAGACTTGTGTCTGCCGGAAAGAGAGATCCAAGGTAGGCTTTAAATCTAGGATCGAGCACGGTGGCCAAAATGTAGTGCTCTGATTTCAACAGATTGACCACCCGTGAATCCTTGCTAAGCGAATTAAGGGCTCCATCCACAAGTCCCACATGCCTAGCGGAATCGCTCCGTGTTAGCTCCTCCTTCAATGTCTCCAGCTTCTTCTGCAAAAGCCTGATGAGGGGAATGACCTGACTCAGGCTGGCAGTGTCTGAACTGACTTCACGTGTGGCAAGTTCAAAGGGCATCAGAACCTTGCACAACGTTGAAATCATTCTCCACTGCGCTTGAGACAGGTGCATCCCACCTCCTATATCGTGCTCAATTGTATAGGCTTGAATGGCCTTTTGCTGCTCCTCCAACCTCTGAAGCATATACAGGGTTGAATTCCACCTCGTTACCACTTCTTGCTTCAGATGATGGCAGGGCAGGTTCAGTAGTTTTTGGTGGTGCTCCAGTTTTCTGTACGTGGTGCCTGTACGCCGAAAGTGTCCCGCAATTCTTCTGGCCACCGACAGCATCTCTTGCACGCCCCTGTCGTTTTTAAAAAAATTCTGCACCACCAAATTCAAGGTATGTGCAAAACATGGGACGTGCTGGAATTGGCCCAGATTTAATGCACACACAATATTGCTGGCGTTGTCCGATGCCACAAATCCACAGGAGAGTCCAATTGGGGTAAGCCATTCCGCGATGATCTTCCTCAGTTGCCGTAAGAGGTTTTCAGCTGTGTGCGTATTCTGGAAACCGGTGATACAAAGCGTAGCCTGCCTAGGAAAGAGTTGGCGTTTGCGAGATGCTGCTACTGGTGCCGCCGCTGCTGTTCTTGCGGCGGGAGTCCATACATCTACCCAGTGGGCTGTCACAGTCATATAGTCCTGACCCTGCCCTGCTCCACTTGTCCACATGTCCGTGGTTAAGTGGACATTGGGTACAGCTGCATTTTTTAGGACACTGGTGACTCTTTTTCTGAGGTCTGTGTACATTTTCGGTATCGCCTGCCTAGAGAAATGGAACCTAGATGGTATTTGGTACCGGGGACACAGTACCTCCAACAAGTCTCTAGTTGGCTCTGCAGTAATGATGGATACCGGAACCACGTTTCTCACCACCCAGGATGTCAAGGCCTCAGTTATCCGCTTTGCAGTAGGATGACTGCTGTGATATTTCATCTTCCTCGCAAAGGACTGTTGGACAGTCAATTGCTTGGTGGAAGTAGTAAAAGTGGTCTTACGACTTCCCCTCTGGGATGACCATCGACTCCCAGCAGCAACAACAGCAGCGCCAGCAGCAGTAGGCGTTACACGCAAGGATGCATCGGAGGAATCCCAGGCAGGAGAGGACTCGTCAGAATTGCCAGTGACATGGCCTGCAGGACTATTGGCATTCCTGGGGAAGGAGGAAATTGACACTGAGGGAGTTGGTGGGGTGGTTTGCGTGAGCTTGGTTACAAGAGGAAGGGATTTACTGGTCAGTGGACTGCTTCCGCTGTCGGCCCAAGTTTTTGAACTTGTCACTGACTTATTATGAATGCGCTGCAGGTGACGTATAAGGGAGGATGTTCCGAGGTGGTTAACGTCCTTACCCCTACTTATTACAGCTTGACAAAGGGAACACACGGCTTGACACCTGTTGTCCGCATTTCTGGTGAAATACTTCCACACCGAAGAGCTGATTTTTTTGGTATTTTCACCAGGCATGTCAACGGCCATATTCCTACCACGGACAACAGGTGTCTCCCCGGGTGCCTGACTTAAACAAACCACCTCACCATCAGAATCCTCCTGGTCAATTTCCTCCCCAGCGCCAGCAACACCCATATCCTCCTCATCCTGGTGTACTTCAACACTGACATCTTCAATCTGACTATCAGGAACTGGACTGCGGGTGCTCCTTCCATCACTTGCAGGGGGCGTGCAAATGGTGGAAGGCGCATGCTCTTCACGTCCAGTGTTGGGAAGGTCAGGCATCGCAACCGACACAATTGGAGTCGGACTCTCCTTGTGGATTTGGGATTTCGAAGAACGCACAGTTCTTTGCGGTGCTACTGCTTTTGCCAGCTTTAGTCTTTTCATTTTTCTAGCGAGAGGCTGAGTGCTTCCATCCTCATGTGAAGCTGAACCACTAGCCATGAACATAGGCCAGGGCCTCAGCCGTTCCTTGCCACTCCGTGTGGTAAATGGCATATTGGCAAGTTTACGCTTCTCCTCCGACAATTTTATTTTAGGTTTTGGAGTCCTTTTTTTACTGATATTTGGTGTTTTGGATTTGACATGCTCTGTACTATGACATTGGGCATCGGCCTTGGCAGACGACGTTGCTGGCATTTCATCGTCTCGGCCATGACTAGTGGCAGCAGCTTCAGCACGAGGTGGAAGTGGATCTTGATCTTTCCCTAATTTTGGAACCTCAACATTTTTGTTCTCCATATTTTAATAGGCACAACTAAAAGGCACCTCAGGTAAACAATGGAGATGGATGGATTGGATACTAGTATACAATTATGGACGGGCTGCCGAGTGCCGACACAGAGGTAGCCACAGCCGTGAACTACCGCACTGTACTGTGTCTGCTGCTAATATATAGACTGGTTGATAAAGAGATAGTATACTCGTAACTAGTATGTATGTATAAAGAAAGAAAAAAAAACCACGGTTAGGTGGTATATACAATTATGGACGGGCTGCCGAGTGCCGACACAGAGGTAGCCACAGCCGTGAACTACCGCACTGTACTGTGTCTGCTGCTAATATAGACTGGTTGATAAAGAGATAGTATACTCGTAACTAGTATGTATGTATAAAGAAAGAAAAAAAAACCACGGTTAGGTGGTATATACAATTATGGACGGGCTGCCGAGTGCCGACACAGAGGTAGCCACAGCCGTGAACTACCGCACTGTACTGTGTCTGCTGCTAATATATAGACTGGTTGATAAAGAGATAGTATACTCGTAACTAGTATGTATGTATAAAGAAAGAAAAAAAAACCACGGTTAGGTGGTATATACAATTATGGACGGGCTGCCGAGTGCCGACACAAAGGTAGCCACAGCCGTGAACTACCGCACTGTACTGTGTCTGCTGCTAATATAGACTGGTTGATAAAGAGATAGTATACTCGTAACTAGTATGTATGTATAAAGAAAGAAAAAAAAACCACGGTTAGGTGGTATATACAATTATGGACGGGCTGCCGAGTGCCGACACAGAGGTAGCCACAGCCGTGAACTACCGCACTGTACTGTATCTCCTGCTAATATATAGACTGGTTGATAAAGAGATAGTATACTCGTAACTAGTATGTATGTATAAAGAAAGAAAAAAAAACCACGGTTAGGTGGTATATACAATTATGGACGGGCTGCCGAGTGCCGACACAGAGGTAGCCACAGCCGTGAACTACCGCACTGTACTGTGTCTGCTGCTAATATAGACTGGTTGATAAAGAGATAGTATACTCGTAACTAGTATGTATGTATAAAGAAAGAAAAAAAAACCACGGTTAGGTGGTATATACAATTATGGACGGGCTGCCGAGTGCCGACACAGAGGTAGCCACAGCCGTGAACTACCGCACTGTACTGTGTCTGCTGCTAATATATAGACTGGTTGATAAAGAGATAGTATACTCGTAACTAGTATGTATGTATAAAGAAAGAAAAAAAAACCACGGTTAGGTGGTATATACAATTATGGACGGGCTGCCGAGTGCCGACACAAAGGTAGCCACAGCCGTGAACTACCGCACTGTACTGTGTCTGCTGCTAATATAGACTGGTTGATAAAGAGATAGTATACTCGTAACTAGTATGTATGTATAAAGAAAGAAAAAAAAACCACGGTTAGGTGGTATATACAATTATGGACGGGCTGCCGAGTGCCGACACAGAGGTAGCCACAGCCGTGAACTACCGCACTGTACTGTATCTCCTGCTAATATATAGACTGGTTGATAAAGAGATAGTATACTCGTAACTAGTATGTATGTATAAAGAAAGAAAAAAAAACCACGGTTAGGTGGTATATACAATTATGGACGGGCTGCCGAGTGCCGACACAGAGGTAGCCACAGCCGTGAACTACCGCACTGTACTGTGTCTGCTGCTAATATAGACTGGTTGATAAAGAGATAGTATACTCGTAACTAGTATGTATGTATAAAGAAAGAAAAAAAAACCACGGTTAGGTGGTATATACAATTATGGACGGGCTGCCGAGTGCCGACACAGAGGTAGCCACAGCCGTGAACTACCGCACTGTACTGTGTCTGCTGCTAATATATAGACTGGTTGATAAAGAGATAGTATACTCGTAACTAGTATGTATGTATAAAGAAAGAAAAAAAAACCACGGTTAGGTGGTATATACAATTATGGACTGGCTGCCGAGTGCCGACACAGAGGTAGCCACAGCCGTGAACTACCGCACTGTACTGTGTCTGCTGCTAATATAGACTGGTTGATAAAGAGATAGTATACTCGTAACTAGTATGTATGTATAAAGAAAGAAAAAAAAACCACGGTTAGGTGGTATATACAATTATGGACGGGCTGCCGAGTGCCGACACAGAGGTAGCCACAGCCGTGAACTACCGCACTGTACTGTGTCTGCTGCTAATATAGACTGGTTGATAAAGAGATAGTATACTCGTAACTAGTATGACTATAAAGAAAGAAAAAAAAACCACGGTTAGGTGGTATATACAATTATGGACGGGCTGCCGAGTGACGACACAGAGGTAGCCACAGCCGTGAACTACCGCACTGTACTGTGTCTGCTGCTAATATATAGACTGGTTGATAAAGAGATAGTATACTCGTAACTAGTATGTATGTATAAAGAAAGAAAAAAAAACCACGGTTAGGTGGTATATACAATTATGGACGGGCTGCCGAGTGCCGACACAGAGGTAGCCACAGCCGTGAACTACCGCACTGTACTGTGTCTGCTGCTAATATAGACTGGTTGATAAAGAGATAGTATACTCGTAACTAGTATGTATGTATAAAGAAAGAAAAAAAAACCACGGTTAGGTGGTATATACAATTATGGACGGGCTGCCGAGTGCCGACACAGAGGTAGCCAGAGCCGTGAACTACCGCACTGTACTGTGTCTGCTGCTAATATATAGACTGGTTGATAAAGAGATAGTATACTCGTAACTAGTATGTATGTATAAAGAAAGAAAAAAAAACCACGGTTAGGTGGTATATACAATTATGGACGGGCTGCCGAGTGCCGACACAGAGGTAGCCACAGCCGTGAACTACCGCACTGTACTGTGTCTGCTGCTAATATAGACTGGTTGATAAAGAGATAGTATACTCGTAACTAGTATGTATGTATAAAGAAAGAAAAAAAAACCACGGTTAGGTGGTATATACAATTATGGACGGGCTGCCGAGTGCCGACACAGAGGTAGCCACAGCCGTGAACTACCGCACTGTACTGTGTCTGCTGCTAATATAGACTGGTTGATAAAGAGATAGTATACTCGTAACTAGTATGACTAAAAAGAAAGAAAAAAAAACCACGGTTAGGTGGTATATACAATTATGGACGGGCTGCCGAGTGCCGACACAGAGGTAGCCACAGCCGTGAACTACCGCACTGTACTGTGTCTGCTGCTAATATAGACTGGTTGATAAAGAGATAGTATACTACTAATATTATATATACTGGTGGTCAGGTCACTGGTCACTAGTCACACTGGCAGTGGCACTCCTGCAGCAAAAGTGTGCACTGTTTAATTTTAATATAATATTATGTACTCCTGGCTCCTGCTATAACCTATAACTGGCACTGCAGTGCTCCCCAGTCTCCCCCACAATTATAAGCTGTGTGAGCTGAGCACAGTCAGATATATATATACATTGATGCAGCACACTGGGCTGAGCAGTGCACACAGATATGGTATGTGACTGAGTCACTGTGTGTATCGTTTTTTTCAGGCAGAGAACGGATATATTAAATAAAACAAACAACTGCACTGTCTGGTGGTCACTGTGGTCGTCAGTCACTAAACTCTGCACTCTCTTCTACAGTATCACAGCCTCAGGTCAATCTCTCTCTCTCTCTCTCAACCCTAATCTAAATGGAGAGGACGCCAGCCACGTCCTCTCCCTATCAATCTCAATGCACGTGTGAAAATGGCGGCGACGCGCGGCTCCTTATAGAGAATCCGAGTCTCGCGAGAATCCGACAGCGTCATGATGACGTTCGGGCGCGCTCGGGTTAACCGAGCAAGGCGGGAGGATCCGAGTCTGCTCGGACCCGTGAAAAAAACATGAAGTTCGTGCGGGTTCGGATTCAGAGAAACCGAACCCGCTCATCTCTAACCCAGACTGACCCTATATATACTGCACTACATCACATACTGACCATGCAGACTGTACTACACCCAGACTGACCCTATATATACTGCACTACATCACATACTGCCCATGCAGACTGTACTACACCCAGACTGACCCTATATATACTGCACTACATCACATACTGACCATGCAGACTGTACTACACCCAGACTGACCCTATATATACTGAACTACATCACATACTGACCATGCAGACTGTACTACACCCAGACTGACCCTATATATACTGCACTACATCACATACTGACCATGCAGACTGTACTACACCCAGACTGACCCTATATATACTGCACTACATCACATACTGACCATGCAGACTGTACTACACCCAGACTGACCCTATATATACTGTACTACATCACATACTGACCATGCAGACTGTACTACACCCAGACTGACCCTATATATACTGCACTACATCACATACTGACCATGCAGACTGTACTACACCCAGACTGACCCTATATATACTGCACTACATCACATACTGACCATGCAGACTGTACTACACCCAGACTGACCCTATATATACTGCACTACATCACATACTGACCATGCAGACTGTACTACACCCAGACTGACCCTATATATACTGCACTACATCACATACTGACCATGCAGACTGTACTACACCCAGACTGACCCTATATATACTGCACTACATCACATACTGACCATGCAGACTGTACTACACCCAGACTGACCCTATATATACTGCACTACATCACATACTGACCATGCAGACTGTACTACACCCAGACTGACCCTATATATACTGCACTACATCACATACTGACCATGCAGACTGTACTACACCCAGACTGACCCTATATATACTGCACTACATCACATACTGACCATGCAGACTGTACTACACCCAGACTGACCCTATATGTACTGCACTACATCACATACTGACCATGCAACTGTACTACACCCAGACTGACCCTATATATACTGCACTACATCACATACTGACCATTCACACTGTACTACACCCAGACTGACCCTATATATACTAGAGATGAGCGGGTTCGGTTTCTCTGAATCCGAACCCGCCCGAACTTCATGGTTTTTTTCACGGGTCCGAGCAGACTCGGATCCTCCCGCCTTGCTCGGTTAACCCGAGCGCGCCCGAACGTCATCATGACGCTGTCGGATTCTCGCGAGACTTGGATTCTATATAAGGAGCCGCGCGTCGCCGCCATTTTCACACGTGCATTGAGATTGATAGGGAGAGGACATGGCTGGCGTCCTCTCCATTTAGATTAGAAGAGAGAGAGAGAGAGAGATTGACCTGATTTACTGGAGCTTAGGAGTACTGTAGAAGTGTAGAGAGTGCAGAGTTTACTAGTGACTGACCACAGTGACCACCAGACAGTGCAGTTTTATTTAATATATCCGTTCTCTGCCTGAAAAAAACGATACACACAGTGACTCAGTCACATACCATATCTGTGTGCACTGCTCAGCCCAGTGTGCTGCATCATCTATGTATATATATCTGACTGTGCTCAGCTCACACAGCTTATAATTGTGGGGGAGACTGGGGAGCACTGCAGTGCCAGTTATAGGTTATAGCAGGAGCCAGGAGTACATATTATATTAAAATTAAACAGTGCACACTTTTGCTGCAGGAGTGCCACTGCCAGTGTGACTGACCAGTGACCTGACCACACTGACCACCAGTATAGTTAGTAGTATACTATATTGTGATTGCCTGAAAAAGTTAAACACTCGTCGTGTGACTTCACTTGTGTGGTGTTTTTTTTTTATTCTATAAAAAACTCATTCTGCTGACAGACAGTGTCCAGCAGGTCCGTCATTATATAATATATACCTGTCCGGCTGCAGTAGTGATATATATATATTTTTTATATCATTATTTATCATCCAGTCGCAGCAGACACAGTACGGTAGTTCACGGCTGTAGCTACCTCTGTGTCGGCACTCGGCAGTCCATCCATAATTGTATACCACCTACCCGTGGTTTTTTTTTCTTTCTTCTTTATACATACATACTACTACATCTCTTTATCAACCAGTCTATATTAGCAGCAGACACAGTACAGTACGGTAGTCCACGGCTGTAGCTACCTCTGTGTCGGCACTCGGCAGTCCGTCCATAATTGTATACCACCTACCCGTGGTTTTTTTTTCTTTCTTCTTTATACATACATACTACTACATCTCTTTATCAACCAGTCTATATTAGCAGCAGACACAGTACAGTACGGTAGTTCACGGCTGTAGCTACCTCTGTGTCGGCACTCGGCAGTCCGTCCATAATTGTATACCACCTACCCGTGGTTTTTTTTTCTTTCTTCTTTATACATACATACTACTACATCTCTTTATCAACCAGTCTATATTAGCAGCAGACACAGTACAGTACGGTAGTCCACGGCTGTAGCTACCTCTGTGTCGGCACTCGGCAGTCCGTCCATAATTGTATACCACCTACCCGTGGTTTTTTTTTCTTTCTTCTTTATACATACATACTACTACATCTCTTTATCAACCAGTCTATATTAGCAGCAGACACAGTACAGTACGGTAGTTCACGGCTGTAGCTACCTCTGTGTCGGCACTCGGCAGTCCGTCCATAATTGTATACCACCTACCCGAGGTTTTTTTTCTTTCTTCTTTATACATACATACTACTACATCTCTTTATCAACCAGTCTATATTAGCAGCAGACACAGTACAGTACGGTAGTCCACGGCTGTAGCTACCTCTGTGTCGGCACTCGGCAGTCCGTCCATAATTGTATACCACCTACCCGTGTTTTTTTTTTCTTTCTTCTTTATACATACATACTACTACATCTCTTTATCAACCAGTCTATATTAGCAGCAGACACAGTACAGTACGGTAGTCCACGGCTGTAGCTACCTCTGTGTCGGCACTTGGCAGTCCGTCCATAATTGTATACCACCTACCCGTGGTTTTTTTTTCTTTCTTCTTTATACATACATACTACTACTACATCTCTTTATCAACCAGTCTATATTAGCAGCAGACACAGTACAGTACGGTAGTTCACGGCTGTAGCTACCTCTGTGTCGGCACTCGGCAGTCCGTCCATAATTGTATACCACCTACCCGTGGTTTTTTTTTCTTTCTTCTTTATACATACATACTACTACATCTCTTTATCAACCAGTCTAAATTAGCAGCAGACACAGTACAGTACGGTAGTCCACGGCTGTAGCTACCTCTGTGTCGGCACTCGGCAGTCCGTCCATAATTGTATACTAGTATCCATCCATCTCCATTGTTTACCTGAGGTGCCTTTTAGTTGTGCCTATTAAAATATGGAGAACAAAAATGTTGAGGTTCCAAAATTAGGGAAAGATCAAGATCCACTTCCACCTCGTGCTGAAACTGCTGCCACTAGTCATGGCCGAGACGATGAAATGCCAGCAACGTCGTCTGCCAAGGCCGATGCCCAATGTCATAGTACAGAGCATGTCAAATCCAAAACACCAAATATCAGTAAAAAAAGGACTCCAAAACCTAAAATAAAATTGTCGGAGGAGAAGCGTAAACTTGCCAATATGCCATTTACCACACGGAGTGGCAAGGAACGGCTGAGGCCCTGGCCTATGTTCATGGCTAGTGGTTCAGCTTCACATGAGGATGGAGGCACTCAGCCTCTCGCTAGAAAAATGAAAAGACTCAAGCTGGCAAAAGCAGTAGCACCGCAAAGAACTGTGCGTTCTTCGAAATCCCAAATCCACAAGGAGAGTCCAATTGTGTCGGTTGCGATGCCTGACCTTCCCAACACTGGACGTGAAGAGCATGCGCCTTCCACCATTTGCACGCCCCCTGCAAGTGCTGGAAGGAGCACCCGCAGTCCAGTTCCTGATAGTCAGATTGAAGATGTCAGTGTTGAAGTACACCAGGATGAGGAGGATATGGGTGTTGCTGGCGCTGGGGAGGAAATTGACCAGGAGGATTCTGATGGTGAGGTGGTTTGTTTAAGTCAGGCACCCGGGGAGACACCTGTTGTCCGTGGGAGGAATATGGCCGTTGACATGCCTGGTGAAAATACCAAAAAAATCAGCTCTTCGGTGTGGAGGTATTTCAACAGAAATGCGGACAACAGGTGTCAAGCCTTGTGTTCCCTTTGTCAAGCTGTAATAAGTAGGGGTAAGGACGTTAACCACCTCGGAACATCCTCCCTTATACGTCACCTGCAGCGCATTCATAATAAGTCAGTGACAAGTTCAAAAACTTTGGGTGACAGCGGAAGCAGTCCACTGACCAGTAAATCCCTTCCTCTTGTAACCAAGCTCACGCAAACCACCCCACCAACTCCCTCAGTGTCAATTTCCTCCTTCCCCAGGAATGCCAATAGTCCTGCAGGCCATGTCACTGGCAATTCTGATGATTCCTCTCCTGCCTGGGATTCCTCCGATGCATCCTTGCGTGTAACGCCTACTGCTGCTGGCGCTGCTGTTGTTGCTGCTGGGAGTCGATGGTCATCCCAGAGGGGAAGTCGTAAGACCACTTTTACTACTTCCACCAAGCAATTGACTGTCCAACAGTCCTTTGCGAGGAAGATGAAATATCACAGCAGTCATCCTACTGCAAAGCGGATAACTGAGGCCTTGGCATCCTGGGTGATGAGAAACGTGGTTCCGGTATCCATCATTACTGCAGAGCCAACTAGAGACTTGTTGGAGGTACTGTGTCCCCGGTACCAAATACCATCTAGGTTCCATTTCTCTAGGCAGGCGATACCGAAAATGTACACAGACCTCAGAAAAAGAGTCACCAGTGTCCTAAAAAATGCAGCTGTACCCAATGTCCACTTAACCACGGACATGTGGACAAGTGGAGCAGGGCAGGGTCAGGACTATATGACTGTGACAGCCCACTGGGTAGATGTATGGACTCCCGCCGCAAGAACAGCAGCGGCGGCACCAGTAGCAGCATCTCGCAAACGCCAACTCTTTCCTAGGCAGGCTACGCTTTGTATCACCGCTTTCCAGAATACGCACACAGCTGAAAACCTCTTACGGCAACTGAGGAAGATCATCGCGGAATGGCTTACCCCAATTGGACTCTCCTGTGGATTTGTGGCATCGGACAACGCCAGCAATATTGTGTGTGCATTAAATATGGGCAAATTCCAGCACGTCCCATGTTTTGCACATACCTTGAATTTGGTGGTGCAGAATTATTTAAAAAACGACAGGGGCGTGCAAGAGATGCTGTCGGTGGCCAGAAGAATTGCGGGACACTTTCGGCGTACAGGCACCACGTACAGAAGACTGGAGCACCACCAAAAACTACTGAACCTGCCCTGCCATCATCTGAAGCAAGAAGTGGTAACGAGGTGGAATTCAACCCTCTATATGCTTCAGAGGTTGGAGGAGCAGCAAAAGGCCATTCAAGCCTATACAATTGAGCACGATATAGGAGGTGGAATGCACCTGTCTCAAGCGCAGTGGAGAATGATTTCAACGTTGTGCAAGGTTCTACTGCCCTTTGAACTTGCCACACGTGAAGTCAGTTCAGACACTGCCAGCCTGAGTCAGGTCATTCCCCTCATCAGGCTTTTGCAGAAGAAGCTGGAGACATTGAAGGAGGAGCTAACACGGAGCGATTCCGCTAGGCATGTGGGACTTGTGGATGGAGCCCTTAATTCGCTTAACAAGGATTCACGGGTGGTCAATCTGTTGAAATCAGAGCACTACATTTTGGCCACCATGCTCGATCCTAGATTTAAAGCCTACCTTGGATCTCTCTTTCCGGCAGACACAAGTCTGCTGGGGTTGAAAGACCTGCTGGTGAGAAAATTGTCAAGTCAAGCGGAACGCGACCTGTCAACATCTCCTCCTTCACATTCTCCCGCAACTGGGGGTGCGAGGAAAAGGCTCAGAATTCCGAGCCCACCCGCTGGCGGTGATGCAGGGCAGTCTGGAGCGACTGCTGATGCTGACATCTGGTCCGGACTGAAGGACCTGACAACGATTACGGACATGTCGTCTACTGTCACTGCATATGATTCTCTCACCATTGAAAGAATGGTGGAGGATTATATGAGTGACC